>NC_084793.1:216535901-216836005 GCF_963169125.1 Humulus lupulus
CGACCAGATGGGACTCAGGAAGAACATACCCAAGAAGAGCACGGCTGGCTTGTCATCCCAGCGGTCCAGCAAGGGGAAAATGATTGTGGCGGAGTCTCCCATCCCCCAATTCGGTCCCACGGTGGAGAAAGAGGTCGAGGTGGGACCTGACGCCTTCTTCGAGGCAGAGAGGATAGTCTCAAAGATTACGACCCAAGGGAGGGTCAACAAGATCCTGCTGTCCCATAACATCGAAGTTGGGATAGGCGTTCTTGTTGCCCGACCTCCCCTCGAGGGCGAGAGGAGCTGCATGCCTCTTGATGAGGAGTTCGCGGCCTAGAGCGACGAACTCCTCAAGGCCGGGGCCTTCCTACCTCTGGACTAATACTTCACGGATTTCCTGAATTACGTGAAGCTGGCTCCCTTCCAAATGCCCCCTAACTCCGACCGTCTGCTGTTGGGGCTGAGGCACTTCTTCCTGAGACACGAGTGGGAGGTCCCTACACCAGCGGACATCCTTTACTTCTTCTGCCTCAAAACCAGCCCGGATCAACGGGGGCGAGGTGACGGGTTCTACTATTTGACCCATTTTCCCAACTCTCCTGCAGTCATTGAGCTGCCCAGCCTCACCAACGACTTCAAGGACCAGTTCTTCATGTCGACGGGGATTCGCAACTGCGAATACCACTACTTCAACCGCCCTCGTAAGTTCTCTCTATTCTCAGCTCGCAAAATCACCATATTGCTTTATTTCTTTTTGCGCGTATTGACTTGAACATCATCGTGCATCCATTTTTGCGAGGACGGCCAAATCGGTGACCCTTGGGGGTCAATACGATACCTTGGCGGGGCTCCCACCAAGTGAAAAAGACTACTGCCAGCTCGTATCTGATGAGACGATGCTGGCGTGTAAGCTAATTTCTCTGGGCCTGACTCTGGCCTTGAGGAGGACACGGGCTAACCACCCAGTAGACCGCAAGTTGGTGCCTATCCCCGAGGGGGATGCCGCGGACGGTGACGAGTAGGACGAAGAAGATGAGGTGCCGTTCGTGCGACGAAGGCAGGTTCTCGAGGCTGGTCAGGGCCTCGACGTGGATCAAGTTCAGTCCGGGGCAACAGCCGGCCCCTTCGGCCAAGGGAACCCATACCTGTTTAGGGACTTAGACAGGGCTGCCGCAGACCTAAGGCTTGCTAGGTTTAACCCAAGCCCGCTCGTACATCGTCATTAAGATGACCCAGACCTTAACATAACCCTACTCCAGTGTGTAGATAAACTAGTGTTGCGCCATGATATGAGTCGTCCTAGGGGAACCATAGTAGTAGACAACACTTTGTCCTTTAGGTCAGCCTTCTTTGAGGAGTACAGGACCAACCTTAGGTCGTGGCCCTCCCTTCTAGAGGGTGTAGTCACTCCAGGGCTTAGGCAATATGTAGAGGAGTCCAGTCCTGAGGCGGATCCTGACTCAGAGCTCCCTCTCATCCATGAAGTAATAAACTTAGACTCCCCTATAGAAGCTCCGAGGCCGGAGGTCGTGGCAATAGATTCCTCCTCTAGCTCGGAGGGTAGGACCTTTTTAGTACACCTTTAGATTTTTCTTGTAATAAAGTTTCCTCACATGTATACTAACGTTTCTTTTTTTTTTTTCAGGCGAAGAGATGGCACAGCTCGGAGACAACGTCCTGTTATCCATCTTCCAGGGTGGGAATCCTCCCTCCGGATCGTTTGGGCCACTGGTTAAGAAACCCCGGCTGGCCAAGAAGACTCCTCCTTCCGGGACCACCTCCAAGTCTCCCGCCAAAGGGAGGTGCCAGGTCCCTGTAGCCACAGAGAACATTCCCCCACCTCCCTCACGACCTCCAGCCCTTACTCGGGAACAATAGGCACCAGCTGGAACCCCGCCAGTTCTTCCTCCCACTATGCGCATCCTAGTTAACGCCCAGGCCCTGGAGAAAATTCCCGAGGCCTTCTGAGGGACGGTTTATGAGACCGCAAGCTATACGGTGGAGCATTATTACAATGCCACCCTGAGGGACTTGAGGGAGATCGAGACAAGGAGCCCTGAGAATGTCATGGAGTCTTCGCTGGGGATGACCCTCGCGGTAAGTTTATTTAGTTGAATTTCTTTGCTTTCTTCCCAGCGCGTGCCTTATTATCTCTGTCTTTGCAGGCGGCTTTGGCTCTACACCGCAGCATAGCTCGGTCTAGGGCCAGGATTGACGAGTTCAGGGGCGAGCTCCAGATTGCTTAACCCTCTCTCACGTCTGCCCAACAGCAAGAGCAAAGTGCTAAGGTTACCCTGACGGCTGCCAAAGAAAGTGAAAAGGCCGTACAGGTCGCCTTGGCCACTACGAAGACCGAGCTTGAGGAGGCTAAGGCTAAGCAGTTGGAGGCTGAGGCTGCCACCATGGCAGAGATGGCATCTTCCAGCTCCTCCATGGAGGCCATGCTCTACCATTGCTGGGCCTTCAACCAGTATGGAGAGTTCTCCTTTTTGGTGCCCGAGGTGTGGGAGCCATTCCTTGAGAAGTTCAAAGCCCATCTTCAATAGGAGCTGCCTTCTGAGACTGGGGAGACTTCCGCTGCTGGTGAGCAAGAGACCGAGGGGGTGACCTCTTCGGAGCGGCCTGGGGGGCCCAAGTATTTTTGTATTTTTCTTTTATTTTCCTGTAATAATTTATGACGAGGTTTTTCCTCCTCGAGACAATTGATCTTAGTTACCCTGAATTTCATCATTTATTTTTCTTTTTAATATGATGTGATTGATAAAAACCTAGTTCGCGTTAGTTTGTTGACTTTTTCTTCGAAACTACAAAGCATTGCCAGTCAATTTTAACAAACTTCTAAGTTTTAGGACCTCGTCGTACCCAGGACATTAATTTGTTAAAAGCTTAGTTCGCGTTAGTTTTATCGACACCTCGTGTTCTTTAGGAAAAGCACTGAATCAATTTAACTAACTTCTAAGTTTCGGGACCTGGTTATATCCAGGACATTAATTTTTAAAAACTTAGTTCGCGTTAGTTTTATCGACACCTCGTGTTCTTTTAGGAAAAACAATGGTTAGTCAATTTAACTAACTTCTATGTTTTAGGACCTGGTCATATCCAGGACATTTATTTACAAACTTAGTTCGCGTTAGTTTTATCGACACTTCGTGTTCTTTAGGAAAAACATTGGTTAATCAATTTAACTAACTTCTAAGTTTTAGGACCTTGTCGTATCCAGGACATTTATTTAAAAACTTAGTTCGCGTTAGTTTTATTGACACCTCGTGTTCTTTAGGAAAAACAGTGGTTAATCAATTTAACTAACTTCTAAGCTTTAGGACCTGGTCGTATCCAGGACATTAATTTAAAAACTTAATTTGCGTTAGTTTTATCAACAACTCGTGTTCTTTAGGAAAAACACTGGTTAATCAATTTAACTAACTTCTAAGTTTTAGGACCTTGTCGTATCCAGGACATTTATTTAAAAACTTAGTTCCCGTTAGTTTTATTGACACCTCGTGTTCTTTAGGAAAAACACTGGTTAATCAATTTAACTAACTTCTAAGTTTTAGGACCTGATTGTATCCAGGATATATGCCCCCCAAGTAAATAGAAAGGGATCTTTATTGGTTACTTGGAATACGCTCTTTTAACACTACCCGCACATGGAAACATACAACGTTTTACAAAAGTACTCCTCATTTTTTAATAAAACAAGGTGGATTTTATGATTAAGCCTTACAAAAGTATGACTATTGATAATATTTCTTTAGGTGTATAGCGTTCCATGTCCGTGGGACTGCTTCTCCATTAGGCCGAGCTATTTTAAAGGTCCCTTCCTTCACAACCTCTATTATCTGATAGGGTCCTTCCCAGTTTGGTCCCAAAACTCCGTCATTGGGATCCTTACCGGCTAAGAAGACTCTTCGGAGCACCAGGTCGCCTAAGTTAAAGATGCGTCTCTTGACCTTTGAGTTGAAATAACGAGTGATCTTTTGTTGATAATGTGCGAGCTGCAGCTGCGAAGCTTCTCATTTTTTGTCAATTAGGTCGAGGGATGCGATGAGAAATTTGTCGTTCTAGTCTTGGTCAAACACCCGGACTCTATGCGAGGCTATCTTTGTTTCGACAGGAAGGACGACCTCACTCCTGTAAGTTAGGGAGAAAGGAGTGTGACTCGTGGAAGTTAGGTGCAAGGTCTGGTACGCCCACAGCACCTGGGGGAGCTGTTCAGGCCAAATTCCCTTGGCTTCATCCAACCTCTTCTTAAGGTTCGCTTTTAGTGTCTTGTTCACAGCCTCGACCTGTCCATTAGCCTGGGGGTAAGCCACGGAGGAAATTTTTTTAATTATACTGTGTCTTTTGCAGAATTTGGTGAAGAGGTTGCTATCGAACTGGGTTCTGTTATCCGACACAATCTTCTTTGGTAGCCCGAATTGGCAGACAATATTCTTAACCACAAAGTCGAGGACCCTGTTTGATGTAATCGTCGCCAGGGGCTCCGCTTCTGCCCATTTCGTGAAGTAGTCAATAGCCACCACCGCATAGCGAACTCCTCCTTTTCCCGTGGGCAGGGCACCAACTAAATCGATTCCCCAGACCATGAACAACCACGGGGACGAGATCATCTTCAGCTCAACTAAAGGGGCTTGGGCGACCGTGGCGAACCGCTGGCACTTGTCGTACTTTTGGATATAAGAAATTGAGTCCTTCGATAGAGTGGGCCAATAATATCCTTGCCTTAATATCTTCAAGGCCAGGTTTTGCCCCCCAGCGTGATCTCCACAAAATCCCTCATGCATCTTCTGCAGAATAGTTTTTGCTTCACCTGGCAGAACACACCGCAGAAGAGGTAAAGAAAGACCATGCCGGTACAACGTCCCGTCTACCATTGCATACCTTGGAGCTTGGTAAAGTATCCTCCTCGCGTAGTTTCGCTCTTCAGGTAACTTTCCTGTTGTGAGGTACTCGACTATGGGAGTCATCCAGGTTGGCCTGGCATCGATCATCTTGACCTCCCTCTCGGTTTCCTTGCTTGGCCTTTCCAAGAATTCCACCGGTATCAGGCCCAAGATTTCGGCCTCCCCGGATGTGGCGAGCTTTGCCCAGGCGTCAGCATTGAGGCTGTGCTCAAATGCAGACAACCCCTTTTTAACCTTGGCCAGGTAGGCCGCCATCTTGGTTCCTCGCGCTTGGTATTCTCCTGATACCTGATTTACCACGAGCTGGGAATCGCTGTAGCACTGGATGGAGCAGGCCTTCAGCTCCTGGGCCACCCTTAGCCTAGCCAATAAAGCTTCGTACTCGGCCTCGTTATTGGATGCTTCGAATCTGAACTGCAACGCGGAGTGGAAACGATGTCCCTCCGGGGACATCAAAATGACTCCAGCTCCGGATCCGTTCTCGTTAGACGAACAGTCTACAAAGACTTTCAACGAGGCCCGTACCGGTTCTTCTTTGAATCCCATGCACTCTGCTACAAAATTAGCCAGAGCTTGGATTTTGATCGCGGTTCGCGGCACGTACAATATCTCGAATTGGCTTAGCTCGATAGCCCACTTCAAAAGACACCCTGATGCCTCAGGTTTCTATAAAACCTGCCTTAAAGGTTAATCGGTTATGATGTGGATTGAATGGGACTAGAAATACGGCCTGAGCTTTCTGTAGGCCGTGATAAGGTAGAACGCCATCTTTTCCATCATCGAATATCTAGACTCAGCTCCAAGAAGCCTCTTGCTAATGTAGTAGACCGGCTTCTGAGACCGGTCCTCCTCACGAACCAGCACGGTGCTGGCTGCATCTTCCGTTACAGCTAGGTAAAGAAAAAGAGGCTCTCCTACTGTTGGCTTAGATAACACGAGCGGCTAAGCTAAATGTACTTTTAGGCTGAGGAAAGCACGCTCACACTCATCGCTCCACTCGAATTTTTTATTTCCCCGGAGCAGGTTATAGAATGGCAAACACTTGTCAGTTGATTTGGAAATGAACCGATTAAGGGCTGCCACCCTTCCTATTAGACTTTGAACGTCTTTTCACGACTGGGGTGATGGAATTTCAAGTAGCGACCTGATTTTATCAGGGTACGCCTCTATTCCTCTGGTGTTGACTATGAAACGCATAAATTTTCCTGACGCATCCCCGAAGGTACATTTTTGGGGATTCAGCCTCATGCCGTAATGTCTTAAAATCTTAAAACATTACTTCAGATCGGGGACATGGTTATTGGCAGTTTTTGACTTGACCAACATGTCATCAACATACACTTCCATGTTTTTCCCGATCTGATTAGCAAACATCCTGTTGACCAATCTCTGATATGTAGCTCTTGCATTCTTCAGCCCGAAGGGCATGACCTTGTAACAATAAACATTAGTTGGGGTCATGAAGCTAGTGTGTTCCTGGTCTGCAGGATTCATGGAGACATGGTTATAGCTCGAGTATGCATCCATAAAGGACATGAGCTCGTGCCCCGCAATGGCATCTACCAATTGGTCAATTCTCGGCAAGGGGAAGCAATCTTTGGGGCAGGCTTTATTCAGATCAGAAAAGTCGATGCAGGTCTGCCACTTCCCATTGGGCTTCGGGACCAAAACAGGATTGGCAACCCAGATCGGGTATTTTTCCTTGCGAATAAAGCTGCACCTTAAGAGTTGAGCTACCTCCTCTTCCAAGGCCTCAGCTCGGGTCGTGCCCAGGCGCCTTTGTTTCTGGGACTTCGCAGGCACGTTTTTGTCCAAGTTAAGGGTTTGCATGATGACACTTGGGCTGATCCCTATCATGTCTTCATGAGACCAGGCGAACACATCTAGAATCTCTTGTAGAAATCTCAGCAACTCTGCCTTTCTCTCATTACACAGGTTTTTCCTGAGCTTCACCACCTTCGAGGGGCTTTCGGATCGATGTGCACCTCTTCGAGTTCTTCGATGGCCTGGAGCTCAGTTCTATCTTCGCCTATCCTAGGGTCGTTATCATCATTCAAGGTGATACCTTCCCTAGTGGCTCCCTAAGGTTTTTCTTTCTCAGGAATAGGTTGTACTTCCTGAGATTACTCATGTCCGCTTTGAATGGTCATCGTCCACTGCCCGGGTCGTGATTTTCCCTTCATGGAAATGCTACAGCATTCCCTGGCATCGAGCTGATCACCTCAAACCATACATATCCCCGTAGAGGAGGGGAATTTTACTGCAAGATGGTAGATAGAAGTTATGGCCTCAAATTCCATCAACGTAGGTCGGCCCAGAATATCATTGTAGGCGGTGGGACAATCGATAACTACGAACTCGAGGAGCTTGGTGACAGTTCAGGGCCCCTCTCCCAAGGTTATTACTAGCTCATTTGTTCCTATCGCTGCTGACTTTTCTCCAGAAAATCCATACAGCATCATGGAGGTGGCCTTAAGCTCGGTGACAGACAATCCCATTTTCTCCAGCGTAGACCGGAACAGTAGGTTCACCGAACTCCCATTATCGACTAGTATCCTCCTAACTCTCCGGTTGGCGAGCTGGGTGGTTATGACTAGAGGATCGTTATGGGGGAATTGGACGTGAGCAGCGTCCTTCTTGGTAAAAATGATTGGTTGCCTCTCCAATCGTTGCTGTTTGGGTAGATGCTGCTCCGGGACGAACTCCACTCCGTTATGAGCCTTCAACTCATTGAAATATCTCTTCTGGGCACCTCTGCTCGTGCCGGCCAAATGGGGGCCTCTGGAGATTGTGGATATCTCTCCTCCTATTATAGGAGGAGGGGTATCCTGACTTATCCGGGGCCCGGGTTGATTTACCAGAGCTTCCAGGGCTAGCTGACTAGTAGGAACCCGGTTCCGCGCATACTGAGCCAAAGGTCTAGCTCTGATGAGGGTCTCGATCTCATCCTTCAAATGCCTACAATCGTCAGTGTTGTGGCCAATGTCGTTGTGGAATCGACAGAACTTGGAAGAGTCCCTCTTAGCCTTCTGGTGTTTCAAAGGCTCCAAATTTTTCCAGGGGAGGCGGGCAGAATTTGCTAGGAAAATGTGCTCCCTAGTGTTTGTGAGCTCGGTATAAGCTGCGTAGATTGGCTTAAACTTTTCCACGGGCTTGTTCTTCTTCAGACCGTGCTAGCCGCCCTCGCTGCTCCCTTTTCTCTTGCTTCCACCCCCTTGGTTATTATGGGTAACGGTTTGAGTTGTTTTTACGACATCCGTTTCCACTCCAACGGGCTGATCAAGGGTTTGGCTACACTACAAGAAAAAACAGTATTCATAACACTTAAAAACTGCTAATCGGGAGTATTGATAACGCTTCTGAAAACGCTAACGTAGCCCCTGTTATTAAAAATCCTGTCTTTTCTATAACAGTTTTCGAATGTTATGTTCGATGTTATCTTAAACTATTCAATAACACATTTTTAGTTGCTATTATATTCAAATTATAACATTTAGTTAGAGTATTTGGTTATAAATTTGAAGTTTAATCTTATACTTTATGCATAACACTTTTTAACTGTTACATTTGATTATTTTGATAGCATTTTTAATTTGTTATATTATATAAATCATAATGATTTGTTACGCTTATAATATGTTTCGAAATCATAACATATTAAAAGTCCGGTAATAAAATTTTGTTACTTTATTCAGGATAATATATTTTAAATTTTATTATGATAAGGATACTTATAAGGTTTTTTTTAATTAAAAGATTTTCATTATTTTATTTTGATAAAAAAAAATCAAAATTAATCATAAAATGTAATTCTCAATAGATTGATAAACCATAAGTATTACATTAAACAATAACTAATTCAAACCATGAATGTGTCTACTTCATGAGATCTTAGTTCTAACATATGCTTGAAAGCATAACATAATAAAATTTTATAATCTTGAACAATTTTTACTTCAAAAATGAAAAACAGAAACATTACAAGATACACAAAAGTAAGCCATGCATGAAACTTGCTCCATCCTTCAATTCATCATCCTTTGTGCACTTTCCTTTGTTGTGAGTCCATTTTCTTAGCTACAACAAAATTTAAATAATTAATGCTTCAACTTAATATTAATAGTAAACTAAAAGAGTACATAAAAAAAGTTAATTACCTAATTATGACTTTATCAGCCGGCCATGCAATGTTAGTTATGATATCTTGTCTATCTGATAGAGTTAACCACAGGGAAACCAGTCAAAATATCTGTAAGCACACTTGTTAGTTTCTTGAGGAATAACAATTACAACAATGACAATGTCATGTGTAATCCTTTCAACTAAAAATCATACAATTTCAGCAGTATATAACATAAAAGATAATAACAAGCAAAAGGTAACTGACTAACTTTGAGAGCCAGATATAAAAGACAATAACAAGCAAAAGGTTTCTAGCTGACTTTGAGAGCCAGATAATAGCATGTTACCAAAGTATCCTTGGAAAGAAGTAAGAGGAAATCAAGGATTATAGATGTTATTTCCTTTTATATAGGATTTGTAGTTAATTATGTTTATTACGTTTTATTCTGTAATTAAGAGTATTAGTTGTATAAACCCTATATATATGTAATGGTTGTATTACATTTTATTCTACAAGAAATACAAGGCAGTTTTGTTTTAAAAAAAGAAAGAAATATTTCTTTAACAATAAAAAGCCTCAAGTCTAGTATGACCATCTCAGTTATATAGTGGAGCAAGTACTTGTAGTAGAGATAAACTATGCCCCAGAAGTTCTACTATATAGATGGTAGAATTATACTGAAGTAAAAAAGAAATCTTAACTCATCATTGTACCTGTGCAGATTTTCATTGAAATGGCCACTTTTAGTTTTGCTCACTCTGTGAATTATCTCCCATGTAAAGCAAGGAAAAATTCCAGTTTCCAGCATGCCAAGCAGCCTCATACTACAAAATAATTGATGACCAAAAAGACAGATGGTAAATACTACACTAGAGAGGTCAGCTGATAATGATATCACCCCTAAGAAAAAGATAGAAAAAGGGACAACCATGAGTACATGCTTATTTCATGAACCCATGTATGCCTAATAATATTATTGAATGTGTTTTTATTAATTGTTGTACATAGTATTACTCACTATTGTAAATATGCCTTAGTTTTCTGATCTTGTACTAGTTACCTGTTGGTGTCTATAGCCCTTGTTCTATAAGAACCCATGTATACCTATATTTTCTGAGTAAAGACAACTAAAGCTTACAAGAAGTATGGTAAATGGTTAAAAATATAAAGAGAATAAAATCTACTTAGAGGCTAGATGCAAATGACTATTCTTTGCCTGCTTTACATTTAATAGGTCAATCAAAGATGTGGTCTTGAACTCCACACAGGAAAAACCAAGGATGAAGGATGTATGAAGTAACAAAAACTAAAAGCCACATCATGAAGTTAGAATATTAATGCATTAAACAAAACTGAAGGCCAAATTGTTGCTGTAGCCAGTTCCAAAGAAAAAAGCAAAACCAACCAAAAAAAAAGTGTTGCATTAGCATATTCACATGAAAAATTACCTTCTTCCATAAAGAAGTCGACAATGACATTGTAGCCTTTCCAGAAGATGTATGCATTGTGAGTAGAATACTCAACAACCTCAAAACAACAAAAATTTCAACAAATAAATAAGAAACTGTATAAAATAATATAATATAATAAACCTTAGTATTTCCTTGCTTGGATTGTACACAATAAGATCTATATGTGACATAACATAATCGAAGTTCATTCAAGGCATTATGCAAGACTTGAATTGATTTGGTGCTAAAAAATGTTGTAGTGAATACAATATCAAAAAAGTGACTATTCAAAAACTAGTTTTCTGGTTTGGTGCATCTTCCTTTGTGTTCTGTTTTTCTTCTTGCTAAACTATTGAGATTTGTTTCTAGTTCTTGTAACTGTGTTCTGTTTCTACTTTGTACTACACGCTTCAAGTTAAGAAACTTCAAAATGAAATATATGCACTAGATAGTTACATATTAAAGATGGATACATCGGAACAGAAAGAAAATAAGATAAAATGAATAGCACATTTGGTACAGATCAAAGATACATACATCACCATGAATATTGACTACACAAAAGTCAAAACATGGATCAAATCACGTTTTTAACTCCTATGTATTGAGGATGTCATTGCAGTTAGGTTCAATGTGAAGTATGAAAAAAAGGAAAAGGGTGGAGGGGAATGTTTAGTTAAGCAAACAGGAATTCCTTTAAGTTACTTGACACAATCACAATATAAAGAACTTGATACTTAAGAAAACAAATCTGCAACTTGACACAAATCACAATAGCTAATTCAACAAAAAAGAACAAGTTTATAAAGTATACTATCATCACTATAAAAAAACTACTCATATCAACAAAAAAGAGTATCAACATCTTTATGCGAATAAAAAAAAAGGTTTATGATATTTACCTGTCTAGCAAGGACATTACTTTGTTCACGAACTAAACCTACAGGCTGTGGAATGACCATAAGTATTAGAAATTTCAAAATAATTTGGACAAAATACTAAATACTAACTACTAATATAACAAAGAAAGGGTTGGTTTGTTTGCTTTACTTCTCCCTAAGTTTTTCTCTCTGTTCTGTTTTATTCAAGTGACTGCAGCAATATTGTTTAGCTTTGTTGTGCATAGAACTTACTGTCAAGAATACAAGCCTTTATCCACACTAATACATAACTAATACATAACTAAGGCTCAAAGCAAATGATTTAAAGAAACAAACAAACAAAATACTAACACTAATACATAACTAAGGCTCAAAGCAAATGATTTACCCATATCAGATTATCAAATCAATTTCAAAAAATAAATCAACTAAAATATTCCTAATTAACAAGCAACAAAACTAGAAAAAAAAGCTTCGAACAATCAAGAAAATCAAGAACACCAGATTTACAAACGAAAGAAAACCTATTGTAAAACTTCCAACTCTGTCTAAATCCAAAACAAACAATCAGAAAATACATACTTATTTGCCCATTTTATTAACCATCATCATAATTGATACACTAAGCCCAATAACTCAAATTAGTTAGTATTGTGAGTATTAGACCAACAACAATACAACGAGGACCGCCGAAATACTCACCATTTCAATGCACAAAGATAAGAGAACAAGCATCAAGACAAGTCGGCCTATATAATCAATAAAACTTACTCGAATAACCAATACACCAAAAGGAGGACCAAGTAGTTGAAAAAGTAAAACAATCAGAAAGATATATTTCTTTTCAAACAACTCAATTGAAGTCCAGATGTTGATAAAATTGAATATCATAGAGGAAAAAACAGAAGAGAAATAAGTATGAAAATTATATTTAAGCATTGCTGCAAAAAAAAAAAAACATGCAAGCATTACCTTGTCATATAATCCAGCTTCCTGACACTGGTGAGCAGCTTCAAGTAAGAATTGCTTTCTTGAATTCTCATCATTAAAAAACTGGCTCAATTGACCTTCTTCTCAACTGAAGTCCAGATGTTGATAAAATTGAACATCATTAAAACAGCAACTTAGTAATTTGTCAAAAAAACTAAAACTTCACAGTTCAAAGCAGCAACTCAGTCATTTGTCAAAAAACTAAAATCAACAATCAACTACATATTGAATGCCTCTCATTTAATGGTAGGAATCAAATATATAATAAGATCGATTGAATACAGGGAAAAAATTGTTTCAACTTACTTTAATTGGTAATCCACATTCTCTTGCATCATTGAAATTCTTTACAACTTTAGCATAGACAGCTGCCTTTTTCTCAAGGATAGGCTTGTTAACAAGAGGTACAAGCTGCATGCTAGATGCACCAGATGAAGCTTGAGGGCTAGAAGTCATCGACACTATCTTGCTAACTAAACTATGAAAAAGAAAGAACAAGGTTTGTACATGAAACAAAGAAAGTTCAAAGAAAAGTCCAGAAAAAAGAGTTACATGATTCTCTTCCAATTCTATATGAGTGAATGAGGAGAAGAAAGATGAGAGCCAAACTTGAAAGAAAACGTGGAATGCTCTCTACCAATGCCAACCCCAGAAAAAAAAATTAAATTTACAAATTAAAAAATATCATGTCTCATAAAATTCATAACAAACACCATAAATTAATGCCTTGAGATATAGATTGAAATGCATTTCTTTAAGCATAAGAAATCATAATCTTAAAGTACAGTAAGATAAATTAGGAACCTTCATTGTAGTCAATACAATAGAATAATTATATACTTAAAACTGATTATAGTTTGTTGTTTTTCATTGATAATCGCACAACATGACAACTAAAAATCAAGCAATCCCCTAATTCAAGGCCTGCAGTTTAACAAAATACAAAAGCCCAAGCATCCA
The DNA here is from genome assembly GCF_963169125.1 of Humulus lupulus. Lineage (NCBI taxonomy): Eukaryota > Viridiplantae > Streptophyta > Magnoliopsida > Rosales > Cannabaceae > Humulus > Humulus lupulus. The sequence goes on from NC_084793.1 coordinate 216,549,193, forward strand.
GTAATTCACAATACAATCAGCAATGTCAACACACATATCATCACAACATCATCAACACAAAATACTTCAATATATATAATGAATATTAAAATTTTACGGAAGCATTAATATATAATGAAGAGGGTTTAGCACTGTTCCAATCAAAGATTGCCTCAATATACAACACTCAGATTCAAGAAATCCACAGATAATAACAAGATTCAAAAAGAAGATATACCTAGATTCAAGAACAAACATATAATGTGGTAAATAACATATGAAAATTAAACACTGTAAAAAGATTGATACCCTCATACGAATACTGCGTCCACCATGAATGGCAAGGTCAGCCACCAAAAGAGCACATATATATTACTCGGAGATCGTGAGCTCAAGCACCATCGCACCCACGCCGTAGAACCACCGCCGCAAGCACCATCGCACCCACGAGTGAGCCACGCCATAGACCCACGAGTCGAGCCTCCCTGTCATACGACCCAAGCCACGGGCCCCCATCACCTTGTTACACACCTGCAGCAAACAGAGAGAAAGAAAGATTGAACGAGAGAGTAGCTCAGAGAGAAAGATAGAGCAAGAGAGAGTTACTGAGTGTGAGAGAGAAACAGAGGAAGCTCTCAGCGACGTTGTGTGCTCCGGAGACTCGCATGAGGTAGGGAATGACGAGACGAAACCAGAAATTAGTGTAGATACGTGGTTACGTAGATGAGAGTGAGTGGAAGAGAATAACGTGGTTGTGTAGAAGTTGAGTGTAAGAAAGAATGGTAGAGAGGTGAAACCTGAAATTAGGTTTAGGGATTCAATGGAGGCTTAGGGGTTCGGAGGCTGAGTCAAGTTTTTCGTGTGTCTTATTTTCATTTGGCGCCTAGTTACATTTCATATGGCACCAAATAATTTTTCACATATGGGACCTGTGTTTTTTTTTAATTGCTTATTAATAACACTTTTAAATATCTGTCATTTTTTAATGTAATATATACTAAAAATTGTTGTAGTGCTAGTTCCTGCGACCGATGCTCGTGCCTCTTCCAGGTTTATCCATTCCTGGGCCTTGTTTAGGAATTCATCCACGGTGCTGACACCTCTTCTCTTTATCTCTTTCCATAGCCTGCCTCCAACGAGGATTCCCGTCCTCAATGCTATAAGCTTGGAACTATCGTTCGCGTCCCTGGCTCGAGCTGTGACATTTGCGAACATGCTCAGGTAAGCTTTCAAAGGTTCCCAGGGCTGTTACTTAACGTTCGCTAGGGTGTCAGCTTTTACACGGGCAGCTTGAGAAGCTCGGAATGCCCTCTTGAAGTTGGCAGAAAAATTCTTCCATGAGCTGATGGAATGCTTTTTACACTGCTTGAACCACTGCTTAGCTGGTCCGACCAAGGTGGAAGGGAATATCAAACACCTCAGCTAGGGGCCGATATTATGGGCCATCATCAGGGTATTGAACATACCCAAATGATCCGACGGGTTTCCGTGCCCATCGAATTTAGATAGGTGGGGCATCCAGAAACCCAACGGGTATGTTGTGGTTGCTATGTTGGAGGCAGAAAGCTCGAGTTCGTCCCCCGAGTCAAATTCATCCTTCTCCTTTTTTGACAAGAGCTTCTTCATTAGCTCTTCCATCTGAGATAAACATTCTAGGGTCTGGTCCTTAATCCCTTGGTTGTTCTGGGGCTGTTCAATAGCTCTAGTTCCATTGTATGCGTTGGGCGGGTTATTGTCCCTCCAAGCTTAAGCTTGGTTAGGTGGGACATTCCCACGGTCACGTACTTCAGAATGACCACCCTCTTGGAGAGCATGACTTCTATTTTTGGCCGGATTCCCCCTCTGCAAGTTGAGGCGATTTTGAAGGTCGGCCCTAGAGGTGGCCCGAAGGCCTTACGCCGAACTTAAGCGATTACGCAGGTCTTCACTGGATCTGCCACTTCGTTGGCTCTCGGTCCAGTAGCTCCCATTGGAAAAGCTTGGAGCCCGCTGCTGGGGGTGAGGATCCGGGACCTCCCCGCGTGCTCGGTTGCGATGGGAAGGATCGGCAGGAGGAGGATTTCTTCTGCTGCTCTCGTGTGTCGGAATCTCTTGAACTAGATAGGGAGAAGATGGGTATCTTATCGGCAACGGGGGATGCCTAACTGGTGACACGATCCTAGTCTTATCCGGGCAGATCAAATTAGCTCGCGACCGTTCTACTCTACCATCTCCAACATCCTGCGCTCGGTGGTCTGACCGCGGCATGGAAGGGCTGGCCAGAGCAGGTTGTCTGCGCGAGCCTTCCCCCGATCTCCTCCGTGAGCTGCCAAGAGCCCTTCTGGGCGCGTTCAATGGTGGAATCGAGCTAGGAGTCGAGGTTCTGACTGATCAGCTAATTGCTGATTGGTCCTGGGAAACTCCTCAAACATAGCTTCCTGGTTATGGTGTGACATGGGTGCAGAACTCGGGGTTGAGGTTCTGAATGATCGACTAGGTCTGGGCCAATTATCCCTGCGAGAGTTATGAGTCCCACTTTGCCTCTTTCTGACGTTAACGTTGGTTACAAGAGGGGGTAGCCGGGCCAAGACTTCTTCGATTTGCTTACTTCCTCTGAATAGATGACCTCTCAACTGTATGTTCTCCATCTCTATCGCCGTCAGGAAACCCAAGTTCGGATTTGGCGATCGGGGCGCTGAACTCCCGGTGTCGTCCTGGCCCATCGGCTGCTTTCCCGATCGCTGCTGGACCTCGGGGTTTGGTTCGTCGGATATGGCGGCATGGTGGGCCTCCTGCCCATCATGTTGTTCCGCCTCGTTACCATGCCTCGAACGAGTAACCACCATGATCAGGTTTTTGTGATAGCAACAATCTAAATCCTCTCAATGAAAGCACCAAACTGTTGACGCGGTTCTTCGCCAATAGGTAATTATACGAATAAGTAGGAAGGATTAGTGCAAATTGGTGAACCGTAATATGATAATAATTATATTCTAGACTTGAGAAACTAATAGCATGGGAAGATGGTCACTCCTTTCTTTTTAGGTGGTTTGAAGGTTAAAATCCCTCTAGTCCACCAGTCGATATTATTGATATCTCTTGACTATTTCTTACAGAGTGTTTCTTTACAAAAATATGCCAACCCCCTGCACTACCCAGGGTCTTGGTATTTATAGGAAGAAGATATCTAGGTTGGCAACGGGGTCATCCCGTGATCTCTTTACCCTTCACGTCATCTCTATGACACTGATGATTAATTCCTAAACTTTGCAGTGAAGTGTGGTCTAATCAATAGGTAAGGACGGATAATGGGTCGCATGGCCCAAATCAGGCGTGGGATGTCTGAACACACACGTTTATACTGCGTGTCTGAGAATTCAGGAATAGAATAGACACGTGATGTCGGATATATGCACGTTTATTTTGTGTGGTTGACTTTACAAGGATTCGAGTGTCAGATCTCTGCCGCATTCTGAGCTTAATGTGGCGCCAGCTCATGACACTCATACTGCTGACGCGATGCCTCCGAGTAGCAGTTAACTCTTTAATTAGCTCGGGCTGGAGAGATGGAGGCCCGTAACAAACAGCTCCGGGTGGACGATTTACACGTGGTAGATCGAATTAGGCCCTTTCCTAGCTCGCCGATAGTGCATGGATATTTAGGGCATACAAAGTGTATTCTTGGACGTTCTTCTGCACACTTAAAAAGTTTGGGGTCGATATTTTTCAAGTACAACTACTGCTTCCCAACGAAATACAATTGAGTCAAATAAGCCAACATATGAGGAGCTAGCCCAATGCCTTATGAAGCAAACAATCGGCTTGATTCTACAAATTACCAACTAATTGTTGTTATGGAAATGCTAATGAAAAATAATTTGATGCCACAGCCTCCATCAAATCAATGTTCTGATGAAAATGTCAGAAATTCTCCTGTCCCTTCAATGCTCGAGGAACAAGATGATTTGTAGACTTTTATGTTTTACTTTGTATATTAGTTCAAAAATTTAAAGTTAACTTATTATGGACATTTTATCTTTTATGTTTTTCTTTTATGAAAATTTTATAATATATTTTATTTTTTATATCTTTTATGTTTTATATGTTTTTCATATTTCATATTAACTAATTTAGTTTATCATCTATAAATAATTAAACATAAATATTTCCCAAAATAATTGCTCAACAATACCTACTAATACATAAGTGTAGGTAAATGTAGAATCCTAAAAGAACACCATGTAGACCAATGGGAAACTGCCACCTGTAAAAACACTTACCAAGCCACGTCACATGCCACATCATCTGCCACATCATGTGCCACGTCGGGTTACACGTCCTTTGCCACATCATCCATTAACTGACACATAATTTGCTACGCATGCCATGTCATGTGCCACATGACTTGCCATATCACTTGCCACATATGATGCCACGTCAAACACTAGGTCAAGGATGCTAACTCATTTTTGTGGGGTCCATGCGAGTTTTACCTACCAATATACTAATTGTAGGTAATAATACATTTATCGACTAACTATTACCTACCAATAGACTATTTTTACCTTCAAATAATATTGGTAGGTAAAGGGCGAATTTCTTGTAGTGGTATGGTTTGCTTGGTGAAGGCGAAACCACTGACGACGATGGCATCAGAAAATATGCCACTTGGGAAGAATTCCCCATCCTAGACTGCTCCGAACCTGCTCGGAAGAATTAGAAAGTAGGTTCTCAATTTACCTTTTCCATCACCTCCTCCCTAGTTGAGCAGTCCAGCTTGGGGAGCGAAGCTCAGGATGAAGCATCTCTGAGCTTGACTAAAAGAGGTAAAGTAGTTTTGAGGCAATCAAGATGGTCCCCCACACTTCTTTCTTGAGAACCAATTATTTTTATATCCTTTAATAACCTCAACTATAACTTTATGACTCGGTTGGGGGTAGATAATATAGTCCATAGGGATGGTAAATTCTTGTCGGACAAACAAATTATGTATACTATTAACGAGTTATGGGAATGTCTTGGGTCACAATACGACTCGAATGACTAGTGAGATTTCTCCGAGCTGTCTCCCACATTTCGAGGTGAAGAGTCAAGATTAATAGAAGGACCCTTTCAAGTCATCAACATATCATTTGATGACTTATCACAAGATTCCTTTTCCTCCAATAAGGTCCCCACTTTTATTTTATGAATTATCCATGCATATACTTATATATATTTTCTCATTTTGCATGTGATTCAATGGACTTAGATCTTGACAACCTCTTTGCCAACCCTCGAAAAGCCAAGGACTCAAAAAAAGGTCGAGTCTCCTCGAAAAAGGACATGCCTCCACCTCTTCCTCCAAATAGGCCACTCCCTCACTGACCTCGACACAGGCTACTCCCTAAACAACCTCGGCATCGGCCCTTCCCACCTAAGAAAAAGGGAAGAAAGTGGCTGATTCCACCACCAAGGCGAAAACACCTCCTCTGGCTCAACTTCCATTTTGCAAATATTCGATATCCACTTTTGAAAGGGAGTTTACTCTTGATAACGTTGTTGGCACCTTTGGATCCGAACTCGGGTCTGACGTCTTGACCTGAGTTGGTCGAGTTTACAACAACCTTCAGAGCTTTGACTAAGAGTTCCTAAAGGGTGACAACTCCACCTCCATTGGTGATAAAGGCGAGGAGCTGATAGTCACAATAAACACCTTTGAGATCAAAATGGTTCTCTTATTATTTTACCCTTCTTTTGGTCTTCCTGCTAACATTCAGAATTTTACAGGGTCTCCTTAGCCTACACTGAAAAACTCATTTGCTAGTTGCCCAAGTGGCAACTTGCCATAAGTTCGTCGTTGATGCCAAAGTTGCCCAAACAAAGGTTGAGGATGCACTCAAAGCTGCGAAAGGGAAGTTCGAGATAGAGCTTGCGAAGGTAAAACAAGCTCATGATGAGGTGTTGGTTAAGACCGCCTCCCTGAAGACCGAGCTTGAACGTGTCATGGCTGAATTTGAAACCCAAAAGATCGAGCTCGAGTGCTTGCACAAGCACAATACCCAGCTTGAGGAGGAGAAGAAAATGGGATTCCAATTGATTGAGGAGGAGAAGGCACGAATCCTTGAAGAGTTCAAGTTCAAGAAGGATGCCTTTACTGACATGGCCATGTACAGGATACGTACCATGTATCCTATCATCGACACCTTCTTGGGGAGTAAACAAGAGGCCTTCCTAGAGAAGTGGTGGGCACGACTAGTTGTTAAGGAGGCCACCCAAACCACTACCTAGGATGCAAGCGCCAATGAGGAGCAAAGCGAAGAGGTGGACTCCGGGGTTGCTTAAATATCTTTATTTTATCAACTTTCCTTTATCAAGGGTATGCCCCTTTTTTAGATTTTGTAATTAAGGCCTTTGGGGACGAGACAATCTTTAGCTCATATTGTTTTTGAGATTTTCACTTTATTATCTTTTTAAATTAGTTTTATTTTAGCCAAGCAAAGAAAATTATATGCTCAACTTTAAATATCTACTTTTATTAATTGTTCCTGCTTTTATAATTGCATTCTCAAATTTACTAAGTGATGAAATTTTTTGAGCTTGCATTATTTATGGCAGTTGTTATACTTGTTTAATTCATACAAGTAATGTTGAATGTTTTATACATTCATACACTTGTAATTTATGTAGTTTGTATGCATAATTGTGATCAAATTCATGCCTGTTAAAACAACCCTGACTACTTTAAATTTGTTTTGCACAAAATTTCGTAGCAATATCTTTGGAATTAGTTCAGTTTTCTAACTTGTTTATAAACTTCAACTTTCCTACTCGGTTAATGCCTAGCGCTTTCCAAGTTGGTATTATGACATGTATCAGTTAGTTATTACGAGCTGTTAAGATGTGCGAGGTTATTTCCTTTAATTTTTTCCTTTTTTTTTTGTTTTTTCAAGCCCATGGTATGGATATATCTTGTACCACATATGCCCCTTGTTTTATTACTGAGTTACGAGCAAAAAATTAAAGAATATTTCAAACATGAAAAAAGAGATAATTTTATTAACATCAATCAAATAAGTACATCACTTGGTTACAACTAATAAACATCAACCTAAATATTATTGATAATAAGGTCGTAGATGTTCACTATTCCAAGCTCGGAGGATTAGTTCTCTGTTGTATTGAGCGAACTTGTAGACACTTGGTCAGATGATTGAGTCAATTAAATATGGCCCTTCCCAATTTGGTCCAAGCACTCCAGCTAATGGATCTCTTGTTGCCAAAAACACTCGTCTAAGGACCAAATCTCCAACTCCAAATTGCATGTTTTGAACTCACATATTAAAGTATCATGTGGCACATTGTTGATACGAGGCATTTTTTAGCAGGGAGTCTTTTCATTTTTCCTCCAGTAAGTCTAATGCTTCTTCACTATGTATGTGATTTGAATTCTGATCGCAGGCCTCGCGTCGTAATGCAAAAACTTCGACATCGATAGGCAACATTGCCTCACATTTACAGGCTAGTGAAAATGGTGTATGCACTGTCAAAGTTTGAGATGTTGTTCTATATGCCCATAGGACTTGTGGTAATTCATTAGGCCATTTTCCCTTTGCTTCTTCTAGCTATTTTTTTTTTATGGAACTCTTCAAAGTTTTGTTTACGGCTTCGACCTGCCCATTTGCCAAAGGGTGCGCCACATGGGAAACAAATTATGATCCCATTTTTAAAAAAAATCATATAAACAGTTCGCTGTTGAATTGAGTTTTATTGTCAGAAACTATTTTTCTTGGGATTCCGTATCAACACACAATGTTTTTCATCACAAAGTCTAAGACATTTTTTGAGGTAATTGTAGCTAATGGTTCGACCTTAGTCAATTTTGTAAAATTTTCTACTGCAACCACATCATATTTAACTCCACCTCATCCCATCGGTAATGATCCTATGAGATATTTCCTCATACTAAAAATAACCCCGGAGCGGTCATCATTGTCAGCATGGTTGACAGAGCTTGGGGTATCGACGGGAATCTTTGATTTTATCACAATGATTGACATATGTGAACACATCAAGTTTTAATGTCGCTTAGAAGTATCCTTATCGTATTACCTTCTTAGAGAAGCTATGCCCCCTGTGTGATCTCCACAAAATTCCTCATGAATTTCTTCAAGGATGTTTCTTGACTTGGGTGGGGTTACACACCACAATAGTGGCATGGAGTAACACATTCGATACAATTTTTGATCCAGGATTATTTACCTTGGTATATTATATAATAAATGTTTAGCCTCACTCCGATCTTTTGGCAGGGTCTCGGTTATGAGGTAATTAATTATTTGAGTCATCCAAGTTGGTTGTGTATATATCATCTCTACATCAGACGTTTCTAGCTCGGAAATACTACGTAATGGTAGGAATTCCATTGGAACTAAATTGAGTGTGTCAACTTCCCTAGCTTTTGCAAGTCAGGCTAACACATCGGCCCTCGAGTTTTGCTCTCTCGGAACGTGCTCGATTGTGTACTACTCGAATTGCTCGAATGTGACGTTGGCTTTCTCTAGGTATTCTACCATTTATGTTCCTCAAGCTCGATACTCTCCTCGCACTTGATTGACTACAATCTAAAAATCACTATAGTAGTGTATGGCTTTAGCTTTTAATTCTTGAGCCACTCCAATCCCTGCTAGTAATGCTTCATATCCTGCCTCGTTGTTGGAAGCATCAAATCCAAACCTTAGCAATAAATGGAAAATATGTCCTTTGGGGGTTACAAGTATGATTCTTGCCCCCAATTCGTTCTCATTTGATGACCCATTGACATAGACTTTCCACAACTCTCAAGCTAAGGTTACTATCTCTTCGTCAAAAATTCATGTGCATTTAGCAATGAAATCGGCTAATGATTGGACATTAATTGTCATTCTCAGGTGATAGGTTATCTCAAACTACTCGAGTTTGACTGCCTATTTTACTAGTCAACATACTGCTTCTGGTTTTTCCAACACATGTGTTAAAGGTTGTCCAGTGAGAACATGTATTGGATATGTTTAGAAGTATGGTCGTAACTTCCTTGAGGCGTGTACAAGACATAGTGCGAGCTTCTCAATTATTGGATATCGAGATTCAGCTCCCAATAGTCTTTTGCTAACATAATACATTGGTCTCTATACCTCTTTATCCTCATGAACTATTGCAACACTAATTACATGCTCGGTTATTGCGAGGTATAGGTACAACACTTCGCCCAAGTCAAATTTAGACAAAATTAGTGGTTCTGCGAGGTGTTTCTTCAGATCCCTGAAATGCTTGCTTGCATTGCTCTATCCATTCAATCTTCTTGCCCCTACCAAAAGGTTGAAAAATGGTAGAATGTCGGTAGACTTTGAGACGAACCTGTTTAAAGCCACCATTCGCCCAATCAAACTTTGGACATCCTTGAATTTTTTAGGTGAAGGAATTTCAGTTAGGGCCTTAATTTTGTTCGGATTTGCCTCAATTCCTTGAGCATTCACTATAAATCTAAGGAATTTACCAGAAGATATTCCGAAGTAGCACTTTTGTGCGTTTAGCCTCATATTTTACTTTCTTAATATAGCGAAACACTCTGTTAGGTTGGCAACGTAGTTAGTGGTGTGTTTGGATTTGACTAACATGGCATCTACATACACCTCCATGTTCCTTCCTATCTTCTCGACAGACATTCAATTTACTAGTTTTTAATATGTTGCTCCAACATTTTTTAAACTTAAGGGCATTACGTTGTAGCGGTACAACCATTTATCTGTTACCAAGCTCATGTATTCTTTGTTTAGAGCATGCATGGCTATCTGGTTATATCTAGAATATGCATCAATAAAAGACATGATATCATGACCCGATGTAGCATCTATGAGCTGGTCGATCTGAGGTAGTGGAAAACAGTCCTTTGGTCATGCTTTATAAAATGATTGGCTTTTAATGTGTCAACCTCCTCCTTTAATGCATGCTTCCTTTCTCTTTTGTTTATTTGGAGGGAAAGTCTTGTCTATGTTTAAGGCATGACTATTTATGTTGGGATTGATTTCAATCATATTCGAGTGGGACTAGGCAAAAATTTCTTGGTTTTCTTGCAAAAATCAAGTTAATTGCTATTGCATCTTTTGCAAGACTTTTCCTAATCTTTACAATTTTAGTCAGATCCTTACTATCGAGATGGACATCTACAAGCTCATCTATAGGTCCGAGTTTAGCTCGGTCTTCTCCCATGCAGGGGTTAATCTCATTTTCAATCTTAAAAACTTTTATCTTCTATAACCAATGACTGTGCACTAGGTTGGCCATTTCATCTCATGGAAATACTAAAGCATTCTTAAGCTTCCAGTTGGTCACCCTTCAATGTCCTAATCCTACTTGGCATTGGGAATTCCACAACCAAATGTCTCACTGATGTTGATGCCCCCAGTCCGATCAGGGTTGGTCTCCCCCGCAGAACATTGTAGGCAGATGATGTGTCTACCACTGTAAACTCAAACATCTTTGTTATCGATACTAGATATTTCCATAGTGTTACGGGGAGCTCAATGGCCTATGGACTCACAATTCCTTCTTTTGAAAATTTGTACATGGTTGTTGCACATGCCTTAAGCTCTCAAACTAATAAACCCATATTTTCCAACGTTGTTTTATACAAGATATTCACCGAGCTACCATTATCAATTAGTACCCGTTGAACTCTCTTGTAGGCAAGCTGGATGGTGATGATCAATGAGTCATTATGTGGAAATTACATGTGAGAGGCATCATCCTCAGTGAAAGTTATTGGCTGGGACTCGACCCGTTGCTATTTTGGAGCTCGTGGATCTTGAATGTAAGGAGTACCATTCTTAGTTTTTAACTCTTATACATACCTCTTCTAGGTTGTTCCAGCTATATGGAGTCCTCCGGCGATTGTTATTACATCTTCTCCATCAATCAAAGGTGCTTAGTTATCTTCCCGAGCTGTGGGTGCTGCGAGTTGAGGTGGTGCTTTAGGCTAAACTGGTCCTGCCCTTTGATTCTGTGGGGCCTCTCCTTAGTTATTTCTCCTATTTTGAACATACTACCTGAGGTAATCACCTGAGATGAGACTTTCAATCTCATCTTTGAGTTGCCTACATTCCTCCATCATGTGGCCAATAACTCTATGGGACCTGTAATACTTATTCTGATCTATATTGGCGTGTCGATTACGCATAGGCTCAGATCGCCGAAATGGGACCTGATTTTCATTCACCATGTAAATATTTTCCCGAGTCTCTATTAGCTTGGTATATGCAATGTATATGGAGATGTACTTGTCTCCGTTCTTCTTTTTACCCCTTCTTCATCAAGAGTATTCCCCTCATTCTTCTTCCTCTTTAAAGAGTTATCATAAGAAGGGTGCACAACGGTTGGTGTTTTCGAGCTTGCAACTGGGTTCATATTCATTGTTGTAGTTATAGGGACCATAGGTGTCAGCTGTAGTGCTGACATGGCCTCATCTACATTAATAAATCTCTATGCTTGCTCTGTAAATTCTATTATGTTTAGAACTGGTTTTCTATGCAGGTCATCCCAAAAAGTACTTCCTGGCAAGATTCCAACTCGAATGGCCATTAAGTGGCTACTGTCATCAACATCTCGTGCTCTGGAAACCTCGATATTGAATCTCCCAATATACTTTTTGAGAGATTCTTCTGGGTTTTTGCTTGATATTGGCTAGATATGAAGCCTTAAGTTTAATAATATTTACAACTTGAAACTGTTTTTTGAAGTCCTTGGACAATTGTTCCCATGACGAGATGGAATGCCTGCGAAACTTATCAAACCAACTCTTTGCTGCTTCTGTAAGAGTTGTTGGGAACATCATGCATCTAAGGTCGAGCCTCACATTACTCATTCTCATTACTGTGTTAAAAGTGCTCAGATGGCTACCAGGGTCGGTACTTCCATCATAGGGTGCCACATGGGGTATTTTGAATTGTGTGCCTTTTCCTTGTTTTTTCCTTCTCGAAGGAGCCTGAACTGCTCTTCGAGCATATTTATAATCTTCTTAACCAAATCTATTAGAGGTGGTGCCTGTACCCCGGGGAGTTGGTTATTGTTCAAAGGAACTCCTACTCCTTGCTGCAGTATTGGGTTATAATTATTCCCATATACTGGGGTAGAGGCTCTCCTTGCTGGGTGTTTAGATGTTCCCTCAAGTCCGGGTTTGGCTGGTTAACTTGCTCCCAGTTTTAATTTAAATGGTCTCAAAGATCAAGACCATTATTTGGATAGTTCTCAAACTATCTCGGCTCGATATTATACACACTCTCACTAATATCCTGACTGTAAGTACGATAACTATCTTCAATGAAACTAACAAATCTTTGTCGCTGTTACTGTTGAGCATAGTTTCGAGGTGCGTTGTCCATGTGTACCCTGATCCTAGTAGCTCAGGATCTGGACAAGAGACTTCCCAATTGTTGGGGTTGCCTTGCCCCTAGTTTGCTTCTATGGGGACCTCACGATTTTCCCTTTGTCTGTGACCCAGCCTGGGAATTCTATCTCCACTGGTGCTCCTCGCGCTAACTTGAGTTCCTCAGAGGATGTGTTGTGGAATGTCCCAAACTGTTGATGGGTGCCTAATTTCCAAAGGAGGATGCCAAATTAGCGATGGTGGAGGCCTCTCGCTATTTTGGGTCGGCCTTGCAGGCTCTGGGTTGTTGCTTCGAGTTGTCTGTTGAGCAACTCAGATATTCCTAGTGTTTGTAGGGACCTCTATTACCTAGTTAGTGTTAGCCCATGGGGGATTTCGAGATGAAACCCTTGGTTGGCTAACTCCATGATTCGACGCAGCTCCTCTTGTCTGGGCCTATTGAGCCCTCTGCTCGACCATTCGAGCAGTGGTACTTCCTCGAGGTCGCCCCTAGTTCTCATGGGGCGCACTTGGGCTTCAGCAGCCCTTCTATCCATTTCCTCATTCAACCAAGTGGCCTCAGCTAGCCTTTGTCACAGTCATTGATTTTTAAGTTCTACCATTGGGATGTACCTTTCACGATCATAATAATCCTGACGAGGCGGTGAAATTTGTCTACGATCGCATGGTGTTGTAGAAGCACTCCTTTCATCAGGAGTTAGATTGTCATCCACAGGCCGCTTGTCAACCTTGCGAGGGTGTTCCTTGGCCCTCGGTGTGGTTTCCTCATAAATCTTTGGGAGTGGGTCCACTTCCAAACCCATGGATATTTCCAGTAGGTGCAACCATTAACACAATGAACAAAAGGTTGTGTGGGAGGTTTATATGAATCGCTTAATGCTCTCAATGAATGTACCAAACTGTTGATGCAATTTTTTGTCAACTATAACAAGAGTAATTAAGCAAAGGAAATAATTCGAATAAATAAAAAGAAAGTCAAGGATTGCTTACATGGTTTAGTAGTTAAATCTAGCTAGTCCACGAGTCACTTTTATTTATGTCTCTACGTTTAAAGCTAGAAAGCAATTTCACAGAGCTTTGGTACAAAATTTGTGCATGAACCATACAAGTGAACAATCCCACGTATTTATAGACTGGGTTCAAATATTCTTTCCCACAATTTTAGGGGCAAGTTACATAACAAATGTTAGGAACTATGCCCTTGAAAGCATATGTGTTAGACAAAGCTTTATGAAATAAATAATTAAGATGAATTTTAGCATATATTGATTTTTTATTATTATAATTTGAATAAAATTATATGAATATTAGAAAATTCCCTAATTTGTTATTGTGACTAAAATCTTGTATTGGTAAGAGAGGATTAAGATTGCAGGGAACAAATTCAAATATATTTCATAGTAAAACAAAGTTATATGAAATCTTTAGATTAAATACTGTAAGTACGGTTCGCTAGTATTATGAATACATGTAATCTAGATCCAGATTACTGATGTAGTAGGGAACCTTAGTGTAGCTACTTTGTATAATGTGGTTATACAAGAATTGGACCTCATATGTTATTAATACTTAACTAAATATTGTTTTGTTTTATAAGTATTAATTAAACATGTGGATGCCAAAAATCCACCAAGGAAAAATCTCTGATCCCTGGTTGAAATACATGGCTAAGGGTCACTTAGTCCTTCTATCGGGCTTAGGCATAAAGGTCCCACGAGACCACGTTCTAGCCAACACTCCCAAGTGCCCTGCAGGTCTCTGAAGATTCGAAGGCTTATGACACTCTTGTGGTCTCGCGCCCCTGGGCCTTGCGAGGCCCCCGCCTTGCACCCAGGTGTCAGGCGTCCATGTGCCTCATGAGACCCTTGCCTTGCCGACGACTCGGGTGCCAAGCTCTTAGGAGTCTTGCTCCCATGCGGCTCACGAGGCCTCCGCCTCACTGAAGACCAAATTACCTTGCGCCCAGGTGCCAAGCACCCTTGCGCCTCGCTGAACACCAGAGTGTCTCATCAAGGGCCCCTCGCCAAAGGCCTTGCACCACGATCTCACGCGCCCATGCCAGCGCCTCGCATATCCATACCTTGCCCGCCCAGCACCTCACGAGATGTTGAATCCTCACATAGCAAGGTGCACCTCACCTCTCCCTGGAGCCTCCGTGTCATGGTTCCGCATACCCGTGCCGCGTTCAAGCACCTCGCCCAGGTATCTCCATGCCATGATGCTAGCGCTTCGTGTGCCCATGCCAGCACCTCGCGAGACATTGAGGTCTCGCATAGCGAGGCACACCTCGACTGGCCTAGGAGCCTTTGTGCCATGGTGTCGCGTGCCCATGTCACGCGCCCGCACCTCGCCTCGCTCAAGGGCTTCCATACTGTGGTGTCGCATAACCATTCCATGCGCCAGTGCCTCACTTCGCCCAGGTGCCTCCATGCCATGATGCCAGTGCCTCGCTCACCCATGCCCGCACCTCGCGAGACGTTGAGGTCTCGCATAGCGAGGTGCACCTCGCCTCGCCCATGAACCTCCGTGCCATGGTGTCGCGTGCCCGTGCCACGCGCCCGCACCTCGCCTCGTATAGGAGCCTTCATGCCATGATGTCGCATGCCCGTGCCATGCGCCAGCACCTCGCCTCGCCCAGGTGCCTTCATGCCGTGGTGCTAGTGCCTCGCGCGCCCATGTGAGTTCCTCGCGATTGGAGGGTGTCCCGCATCTCGGAGGGTCTTCGTGCATGGGGGCTACAGGGCAATGGTCTCGCAAAGTGAGGCTCTCATCTCACACATGGGCACCATGTCTCATCGTATACGCACCATGCCACCAATGAGGAACCTCTTTCCTTGTGGGTCTCATGAGATGTAGAGTCAAGGACCTCTTAAACATGGGTTCAAGGAAGGTTAGGGAAGGCCTCACAATGATTCGGTTTGAAGTCAAAAAAGGTACGGAATACATTTATAAACCAAGAGGAGTTAGAGTACGGACACGGTGTCCATGCTAGACAAGTAGTGGCAGTAATAGAGGGGTACGTGGTAAGGACTCTCTCAACACGCTTATGAGGTCTGTACCCGACAAGTAGTGGAGGTATAATGTGGTACCAAGGGAGGAGTACTTTTCCAGACCCCTGACACGTACTAATGTCGACCATCACTCCTCCGACACCACTATAACCTGTGCTTCTACTTTGATGGTGTACCCGTGTACTATTTTGTCCCCAAGGACCACCATGTATAAGGGGCCATTAGAGCCCAACTATATATAGACCGTCACTCCTCAGAATAGGGGGTTGGAAAAATTCATTGTATACTTTGGCTATTAAGCAATATACAAATGTTTACTCCATTGTTGATCTACATTTAGTTTTCCTTAAGTCTATTCTAAGTATTGATCTAGCTATATCCATACTTACCTTTGAGTTTTCTGACCTAACATCATTGTCGAGTTCTCACTATCAACAGTTTGGCACCGTCTATGGGAAGAACAAGCATGAAGCCAACACTCTTTCATCACTTCCAGCATGGAAAAATGCCAAGGCATTTAAAATGCTTACGACAACTACAAGATGTTGAGGTTCACCTGGACGAAGAACAATTGAGGACTTCTAGGAAAGACCCTCCTCCACCTAAGCATGGAGATATGCCAGATGAACGTCCTCCCCCAAGGGAGGAGAAGGAAGCATCATCCTTGGCTTTCTGGCTCGACGAAGGTCATTCAGAGTCGCCAACGCACCCACGTCCTCGGTACCCGGTGGAACCGTGCTCTAGCCACCAAGACTCGGGTCCCTCAACACACAGGCCAGGCAAGAGTTCCTGAGTACACTCGATGAGTTCCAGCTCAAGGATGGTCTTCTATGAAGATGAGATTCGCGTGTTACATGAAGAGAATCGAAAGGTGGAAACCACATTAGATAACATGCAGGAGGTTTTAAACGACCATATGGAAGGAAAGTCGAACCTACCCCTTTCGAAGCATAAAGAGAAAGAAATTGAAAGATGGGAAACCACTATCCCCGTAGACAATGGGAGAACCCGACTTTCCACTAGCAACACTCCCCTGACAAAGTACCATAAGGGACCTAGGCCAGCGAAGTACCCCCAGGAGCAAAGGCGGAGGGACGACGATGGTCGTAAGAACGAAACCGAAGTCACCTAAAAAGAGGCACCCCCTGGACTAAGAGAAAATCTCAATGGGAAGAAGTCAGAAGTAAGGACGACACCTCCTATAGCCCCTTCGAGGGGCAAAGAGAAGAGAAAGGCAAACCCTACTGAGCTGAGAGACTCCTGGAATAGGAGGCGACAGGAGCTGGACACCGAGATGAGGAGTCTTTGAAAAAGCAAGATCGTCACAACATATGGGGGGCACATTATCGATGAAGAGTTCGACTATGAGTTACCCTTCACAAGGGAGATCCAGGTTGAACAACTCCCCACTAGCTTCAAAGAGCCTACCATGACTTCGTACGATGGTAGTACGGACCCAAAGTATCACTTAGACTCCTTCAATAACTTGATGAGGTTAAGTAGGGTCAAAAGTAGAGCAAAGTGCCATTGCTTTGTCGTTACACTTAAAGGAGTTGCGTACAAGTGGTTCAAGAGGTTAAGGCCAGGAACAATCAATTCATGGCAGCAATTCTCTGGCGAATTTCTTCAGCTACACCATGTAGTTCGTGATTACGTTATGCCCATTACCAGCCTCGCTAACATAAAACAAGGCGAGAATGAAATTCTGAAGGGCTATATCCATAGGTTCAATATGGAAGCAACAAAGTTGGGAAGTTCAACTAAAGCGGAGCTCAAGATGGCTATTACAGCCAGAGTTCATCTAGGAAGCAAGTTATGGGGTAACATGCTCAAGAGAGAGGTTACAGACCTAGATGACTTCTTCGAAAGAGCGCAGAAGTATATACATGTGGAAGAGGGCCATAAGTATTTGCGTGTTCAGCGATTAAATACTTCTTCCAACCACCCTTCAACCAATACGTCTGAAGATTCCGTGTAGAATATAATGTCATGAGAAAGGAGTTATCGATCAAGTTGAAAATCGAAAGAAGTCTACAAAAAGGCTTCAAAGAAGAAGCTAGTAGAATTCATCAATCATCGCGATTGACTCCCATAAAGATCCAAAGATGTCACCCAGCTGATTCCAGACACCTAGAAATGTCAAGGCATATCAGAGAGAACAAAAAACAAAGTACTTGGAAAGAAGATCCCACAAACCACTTAGGAGGTATTATAACCGACCTCAGCAGGCACCTAGCCATGTACAAAATAGGCGCCTAGCCACATGAGCCTCAATAGGTGCTTGGCCAATTGCGAAATAGGCATTTGGCCTTGTGACATATATATATATAAAAGTACTTATGATACATATATGTGAAAGCGATGAACCTTATGAGACAACATTTGAATCTATAAAGACTAGCTACCCTTATAGAATCTAAAAAAGTCAAAAGGTCCCTCAAAAATGACCTCTTCGCGAACAAACCCATCCTGCAAAGGGACCACGTCGTAGAAGACAAAAGGGGAGCCCAAAGAGATCCCCAAGGCTAGATTGACTTAGTCACCATACTAAGGGAAAAAAGGACTTGAAAATAGGTGTTCGCGAAGTTTCACAAGGACCATCCCCCTTTAAAGATCCTGACTCGAGGGGAGATCACCCCAAAAAACGGTCTCAAAGAAGATGCTTAAGAAAAGGGTCGCAAAGAAAAAGCTTATGAAAAGGGTCTCAAAGAAGACGCTTATGAAAAGGGTCTCGAAGAAGATGCTTATGCAAAAGGTCTCAAAGAAGACGCTTATGAAAAGGGTCTCAAAGAAGGCGCTTGAAAAAATAGTACTATGCCTAATGACGAGAAGGACGCTTCTCGCACAAAATAAAGTGCGCGTGAAAAAATATATAAAAGGATAGCAAGAACCTAAAGGATCAACATATCCTTACAAGTAATCAAGGTGCACCAATAGACACGAATCACGCGCAATAGAGGGGTCCCAAAGGGAACCCTTTCAACATAAAGTTATTGACCATGAGGACTTGCAAAATCTCCTCATACAAAAAAAAAAAGAAGAAAAAAATGGCTTCTTAAAGTCTCACACCAATGAGAGAAGGAGACAAGCCTCACCATGTAAGAGGGTCTCGCTGTGCGAGACCATCTTGCATAGCGAGGTCTTCATCAACCAATAGTGTTGAATGACATCTTTCGATGCCTTATATGCCTCCAAGTATAATGCAAGTATCACGATCATGAAAAAGATGACAAACAAAGGCCTTCACGTGTTGACAACTGAAGGTTGAAGACTAGAAGGCAAGAAGGAAGGTCACCCTTGGCCCAATGCCCCCGAATAACTTGGTTTGTGGCCTCGCATGACAATGCTTAGTCCTTTCCATCCAGCACCTGATCATGCCCTCCAGAGCCTGTTCTCGAGTGCCATACGATTTCATCTATACTTAGTCATCCCAAGAGATCTCACAAAATAATAACAACATGTCATGATGCTCGACAACTCCCCCATAGAGGTAATGCATTCCTGAATATCGATTAGCTGTCTTTCCACTCACGCGACCACGACAGCCCAGAGTGTGCCACCATTGTCACTAGCATCACAAACTTCATTGATGAATTCTCACCATAAAAAACTTGGCTTAGAAGAAATCACACAGCAGTACCACTAGAGCATAGTAAGTGTAGCATTATAACGAGTCTACAAGGACGCCTAAATACCTCCTTATAGACTGGCGGGCAAGTGTGGATGCCAAAAATCTACCAAGGAAAAAATCTCTGATCCCTGTATGAAATACATGGCTAAGGGTCACTTAGTCCTTCTATCGGGCTCAGGCCTAAAGGTCCCACGAGACAACATTCTAGCCAACACTCCCAAGTGCCCCACAGGTCTTTGAAGATTCGAAGGCTCACGACACCCTTGTGTGTCTCGTTCCCCTGGGCCTTGAAAAGCCCCCGCCTCGCACCTAGGTGTTGGACATCCATATGCCTCGTGCAACCCTTGCTTGGCTGAAGACTCGAGCGCAAAGCTTTTAGGAGTCTTGATCCTATGTGGCTCATGAGGCCTCCGCCTTGCTGAAGACCAAATTGCCTTGCGTCCAGGTACCATGCACCCTTGCGCCTCGCTGAACACCAGAGCGTCTCATCAAGGGCTCCTCGCCAAAGGCCTCGCACCACGGTCCCGCGCGCCCATGCCAATGCCTCGCTTATACATGCCTTGGCCGCCCAGAACCTCACGAGATGTTGAGGTCTCGCATAGCGAGGCACACCTCACCTTGTCCAGGAGCCTCCATTTCGTGGTGTCGCATACCCGTGTCGCGCGCCAGCTCCTCGCCTCGGCTAGGTGCCTCCATGCTGGGATGTCAGCGCCTCGTGCGCCCATGCCAGCACCTCGCGAGACATTGAGGCCTCGCATAGATAGGCGCACCTCGCCTCGCCCAGGAGCCTCCGTGCCGTGGTATTGCGTACCCGTTCCACGTACCAGTGCCTCGCCTCGCTCAGGTGCCTCCATGTCGTGATGTCAGCGCCTTGCGCGCCTATGTCAGCACCTCGCGAGATGTTGAGGACTCGCATGGCGAGGTGCACCTTGCCTTGCCTAGGAGCCTCCATACCATGGTGTCACGTGCCCGTGCCATGCACCCGCACCTCGCCTAGCCCACGAGCCTCCGTGTCGTGGTGTTGCGTGCCCGTGCTGCGCTCCAGCACCTCGCCTCGCCTAGGTGCCCCCATATCGTGATGCCAACGCCTCGCGCTTGGAGGGTGTTCTACGACTCGGAGGGGCCTTGCGCTGTAGAGTCCAAGAAATTTACTTAGCTAGTTAGATAGAAGTATAATAGTAATAGTAGTAGTATTTTTATGACTGTGGAATTTGGTTCAGACCGGGATTTATTTGGACACTCATAGTAACACTTGTAGATTTTCTAAGTTTAACCAATATTAATTTTAACCTAAGGTTTGATTAATATGACTGATATTGATGGTAATATTCATTATATTATAAGGTTTAGATAGACCCAATAAGAAAGTAACACTTGTCATGTGTATGTTTAATGATAATTAAGTATTTTTGAGGAATAAGTTTATTAAGAGTAATATTTAAATATACTAGGGTCTGTCAACAGCTTTGAAAACGTTAGAGGAATTAGTCAAGACTGTTTACTCAATTCAAATTAAGCTAAAATTGTGTAATTTCGTGTTTAAATATTCAGCGTATGCCGATATATCGCAGCTATAGGGGGCGATATATCGCAGTACGAGGATACGAAAAACACGTAACTTCGCACGAGCACCTCGACGAGCCTCGGGCATGCTGGCCCAAGCGATATATTGCCTACAGGGGGCAATATATCGGCCCCTTCAGTGCATTTTGAAAGTTTTTGAAAACGTTCTCATTTTAAATCTTTAACCCCTTGATAAGTCCAGCATCTTTCTGAACGAGTCTTCAGCCTCTACTGAACGATAATTCAAATATTTTTCACTTAAAAAGCCATTATTTTTATTCAAGTTAAATGAAGATATTTTCATTCTTGAACTCTATAAATAGGACCTAGTACCCAGCCATTTATTCATTCATCAAGCTAAGTTCAGAGGCTGCAAGTTGCTAGGTTATTGTGAAAGTGTAAACACTTGGGTTGGGAATTATAAGCTTAATCATTATAAGCTTACCAAACACTTGGGAAGTAAGGTTTATAGCACATTTCTGTTCAAGGTTAAGATTGGCTATAGAAGCATTCAAGGTATTCCACACTCTAGTTCATTTGGTATTATTTTTCTTTAAGTTCTTATAGTTTTCTACTCAACATCCTAACCTTATTCTTTATTCTTGGATAGGAAATCTAAGTTCTTGAACATAAGGTTTTTGGTAAGTATATTCTTGATGGTATAGTTCTTTCATCACTTTCATATCATTATCTTTAGTATACTCACCCTTCCATTTATGGTTTTTAGGAGTGTTCCAAAGTCCCAAATCTGTTCTCATATCCCGGTATTTTTTGTAAGGAAAATAGGATAGGATTCTATATGTTATGTTATGTGTTATCTTATAATATATGTGTTATGATTAACCTATGATTTATGTGATGTTATGTTTGTTTGTATACTTGGGCATATGACCTGTATAACTAACAAGCCCCAATAAATTTATGGGCATATGACTTGCTTAGCTAGCAAGCCCCACAAATGTAATGGACATATGACTTGTTTGTTTATGGGACCCCAAGTAATAATGGCCATTATAGTATGTATGTGACATATGTTTATGATATGTTTTATGTTACATTATGAATTTTATGTATATGGTTTATGTGTTAGATTTTCCTTGCTGGGCATTAAGCTCACTCCTTTTATGTTTATATGTGCAGGAAAATAGCTTTGGTGGCGGGAAAGGTTCTTGGTAGTTTGGGCATGTGTATTAAGGCGGAATGGAATCGAAGGGCCGAGAGTTCGATTCGAGGATGAAGTTTCTTTACTTATGGTTTATATGTATTTTTCCGCATTTTACTATGTAATCAATTATGTTACGTTTTTCTTTTAAAACAATGGGATCCCATATCCTACTTAAAGTTTTATATAGTTTAATATTTGTTTTTACAAGTTTGTAATGAAGTAATATTTATTTCCCTTGTAAGTTTTATTAAATATTAGTGTCTATGTATAGTTATCGTTAATGGTCCAAAGTCTAGAGTAGTTGGGTCATTACAGTTGGTATCAAAGCAACAGTTCCTTCGCATGAATTTCTCCTCGATACACACACTCAAAGCTCTGAATCTGACCGCCAAGTAAGTATTTAAGTTATAGTTATTTTGCTTATATGTATAGCTAACGATTTTAGAATTTATGTTTTCAGTTAAGTATGAACGGAGCATTAACCAATGAGGATATCTGAGCCATTAAGGCTTTAAAAAGAATAAGGGAACCAAGAAACATTGTAGGAGCACTAGAAAGAATCACTCGAAGACTGCTTTTGATCCACAAAGAAATAGGTCACCTCCAAGAGTCTAAGCAAATCACGATGAGAGCAACGAAACAATATGTATTAGTAATTAGACTGTTTAGAGATTTTCATCCTGTAATAGCAGCCTTAGAGGAAATATAAGAAATAATGGATGATGAAGACGAACTGCCAGTAGCAAGCGATATTACTTTCTCTTAGTTAGGTTCACTGCAAAATAAGTATTTCAGTTTTCAAATGAGCAAAAACATAGGATTTTTACAAACCTTCCTAGAGGAAATTTTGAGGCACATGATAATGAAGATTATGAAGAACTAGATGATGATATGCTAGATGAAGGATCGGATGTAGAAGATCCTGATTTTTAGAATAATTAGTTTTCATTGTTTGTTTTATTTATTTCTTTGTTTTATGGTTGTAATAAGTGAAAAACTATTTTTCCAAATTAATATCATGTTATTTTGTTATCATGTATGAGTTTGATTTTTATTTTGCAATCATAATAAATAATAAATAAAATAAATAATGACTAAGTTCGATGAGGGTGGATACAAATCAATGAACCAAGTTTCTATATTGAGAGTTAGGGGGCCATAGTAGTGGGAACGATTTTACTGATCCCAGCCCTCCCTCAATATAGTTAACTTTGGAACAAAGATGAGTTTCGAGCCTGAGAATTAAGTCGTATAGGATAATTAGAAACAGAGTTAGAAAATAAAGATGGCTTGTTTTTTTTTTTTTAAGTATAGAAACCCACTCTAATAAATAAAGAAGACTTATAAAATTTTCATAAGATGTCATAATCAATAGGTCTGAGATATGTTTGTTTTAGAATAAGTTTTTCCTTAGAGCCTATTAGGTAAAGTTCTAACATGTTTCTTTCAACTGTTAGAACTCTGCTACGATGTCGCTCCGAAGATCTGCACGCACCAACAAAAATGCCTCCAACGCTGTTTCAGCAAATAATGAAGCCCCTCCAGTTTGCAGAAGGGTAGTGCGTGATACTGCTAACCGCAACGCGCTAGCACCGCCAGCTGACAACACTGCGGAGATCGCCAGACTGCGACAACAAGTCTAGGAACTTTTGCGACAGCAACGACAACAGGCTCAGACTCAGACTCAGCCTCCGCCTCAGCCGCAGCCGCAGCCACATCAAATGGCCTCCGCACCCCAACAAGTTGGTCCATATGGGGGATGGCCAGTGGCGAACTACGCGATGTATCCAGTACAGCACATGGAGGTAGTGTATGAGAGGTTTCGCAAGCAGCACACTCCAAACTTTGAAGGGACTACAGACCCCTTTGAAGCAGAAGAGTGGCTAAGGAATGTGGAGCCAATTCTGACGCACGTGAATCTCAATAATGCGAACCGTATATCCTGCGTCTTGTCATTACTCAAGAAGGATGCCAGGATATGGTGGGACTTGGTCCAGCAATCGCATGATGTTGCCACCATGACATGGACTCAATTTGTGGAGTTGTTCCACAAGAAGTACTACAATTCGGCTGTACTCGCTTCAAGAGTTGAGGAGTTTGCCAACTTGAAGCAAGGAAATTTATCAATGGCAGAGTATGCTCGTTAGTTCGACCGCTTAGCTAAGTTTGCATCTGAGATGGTTCCAACCGATTTTCTGAGGGTGAACAAATTTTTTAGAGGAATTCGACCGAAGATCGAGATGGGGGTTAAGCTAGCAAACCCGGGAAATACTACGTACGCCGACGTTCTTGAGATGGCCATAGAAGTAGAGAGGTTGCAGGCTAATGTAAGTAAAGAGGAAGCCAGTAAGCCTGAACCTAGACAATAGAGTCAACCATAGACCAGTCGGAACAACAACTATAATGGCAACAATCAGTCAAGCAACAACGGTAACGGTCAAAAGAGAAGGCATCATGATAACAAGCATACTAACAGTGATAAGAGGGCACGGAAAAATAATGGGGGAAATAGGCCGGGTTATGTGGAATACCCGCCATGTGCTAAGTGTCAAAAGAAACATCCTGGAGAATGCCGCACAAACACCAAGGAATGTTTTAACTGTGGTCAGGAAGGACACCAGAAAAGAGATTGTCCTCAGAGCAAGCCAGAAGGAAAGAAAGACGACAAGATGGTTCCTGCTAGGGTTTTTACCTTAACCCAAGGAGAGGTAGATGTTAGCAATAAGGTGGTCACAGGTCAGGTTTCTATCCTCAATAAAATATGCTCTGTATTATTTGATTCGGGAGCCACTCATTCGTATATCTTGTTAGGAATGATAGAAAAACTAGACAAACCTTGTGAAAAATTTAGAACTAGGTTTGTAACCGAGTTGCCTTCGGGCGAAGTAGTTCTATCATCACGGATAGCACGAGGCGTACCGATCAAGATTGAGGATGTAGAACTAGAAGGAGACCTGATAGAACTGGTGATCAAGGACTTTGATGTGATACTAGGCATGGATTAGCTAGCACGGCATGGCACAACCATCGAATGTAAACGCAAGAAGGTGATGTTCGAGACTCCTGACAGCCAGAAACTATGCTTCATGGGACAGGCTTCAGGATTACGCACTCCGTTGGTATCATGTCTCAAAGCTCAAAGAATGATGAAAAAGGGATGTCAAGCGTTCTTAGCCAGCGTCACAGATGTGGTAAAGGAGACACCGCTTAAGGTTGGAGATGTCCGTATTGTACGGGAATTCCCAGAGGTATTTCCTGATGACTTGCCAGGATTGCCGCTAACTCGGGAAATTGACTTCATAATAGAATTAGTACCAGGCACCAAGCCTATCTCTAAGGCACCATACCGAATGGCACCCACGGAACTCAAGGAGTTAAAGACGCAGCTACAAGAACTCCTAGATTTGGGTTTTATTAGGCCAAGCCATTCGCCATGGGGAGCTCCAGTGCTATTCGTGAAGAAGAAGAAGGACGGAAGTATGCGGATGTGTATAGACTATCGTGAGCTGAACAAGGTAACGATTAAGAACAAGTACCCACTACCCTGGATCGATGACTTGTTTGATCAACTCTGAGGCGCGACTGTATTTTCAAAGATCGATTTACGGTCCGGGTATCATCAGCTCAAGGTAAAGGGAGAAGATATTCCTAAGACAGCCTTTAGAACCCGTTATGGACATTACGAGTTCTTGGTTATGTCCTTTGGTCTTACTAACACACCAGCCGCGTTTATGGACTTAATGAATAAGGTCTTCAAGAACTACTTAGATAAATTCTTCGTTTTGTTCATCGACGATATCTTAGTATACTACTTAGATAATGGTTTGTCAAAATGATCAAGTTGAAAACTTTTGTTTTGGGGGCTCATTGATGTGAATGGTCAGGGACATAAATCTATACCTTCCCGAGAGGAATTGAATAATGGCTCTCTTAAGAATTAGCTTTTGGAACTGAAACGTTATTGAGCTCAACCTCATAAATCAGTTTATAAATTAACCTTCACTAGTAAAGTTAATGGTACTTAAGGAAACAAGATATATTTAAAGAGGTTAAACCGTGATGATCTTGTCCCTAATTTAATTATGAATCATTAATAGAGGATTGAATTGTACGTAATGATTAAATCGATGGATGATTTTTTATCTCTAAAAATTACTCTGAAAATAAATGTCTATAATTTTAAGAATTCAGTCTCATATTTTTAGTTGAATAATATTGAGATTAATAAATTAAAGTTATTATATTAAAGAGATTTAATTAATGATCTAAATTTATTGGAGATTGAAATTATAGGTCCATAGGTCCCCGAGACGACTCTATCAACACTATTCAAGGTTGTTATCCAGATTTCCGGATAGCGTTTAGATGGATAGCCTCGGGGAAGCAGAATTATCAAAATCTTTCACGAAGGGTGACCAGGGATCGCGGATGAACAGAAAGGCTTCGCCTCTCCCGTTTAGTGTCTAGCACATTCTTTCAAGCAACCGCGACCCGGAAGCTCGTCAATTCTCCCGGACTCCCGAAGGGATATCCTTCGGGGAAGGTCCTTCCAGGAGAAGCACTTCAGGTTACCTTCGCGGATACAGTTCCGTGCCTCGCACGGAAGAAGACCAAGCGGTCGAGTCACGAAGGAGGCATAGTTGAAATGATACTCACCTGACACAGGATCCCGCCTGACAGGCCGAGGCCGCACACATCCCAGCACGCCTAAAAGTGCCTTTTCGCCTACTGTTCCGCTGACTGCCTGGAAAAGACAGCTGCCTTTTGACACTCCCCATACTTTCATGTAATTATACATACGTAGAGCCTTGTAGCCATGCTACTACGGTAATTGTATTCCCTATTTACGGCTGGTGTAATTAAGACTTATGGGGGCAGAGTAGAACCCTAATCCAAAACCCTAGCTATAAAGACCTCCTCATTTTACGATAGGAGGGGTGCCAAGAAATTACAGAGCAAGAACTCTGCCAAAAATCTCTCTAGCTTCATCTTCTTCAAGAGAACCCGAGAGAAACATTGTGAGTTTGTGAGGGTCTTATACACCAGCCATTTTATTGTAATTCTTGACAAGTATAATAACATCGACTCGTGGACTAGGGCTCGTTAACGCCTGAACCACGTAAAAAACTTGTTTGTCTATTTATATTTCTGCACTTCTACAGTTCTTATCTTTTTATTATTTTGTTTGTATTCGTTTCTGAAAAACTCGGTAAACATTTTGGTGCTTTCATTGAGAGCTGTAGGGAGTTGTTAGTCAGCTCTTTTTCTGTGTACGTTTTTTGTGTTCACTCCGTACTGAAAAGATGGTGACTACGAGAAAATCCGCGATTGACAAGAATGCTAGGGTCAACCCCGATACTATGATGGAAGATGCGGTACAAAACGAACCCTCGGCAGCCCAGACCGAAGGAGAAAGTACCCACGACTCAGATTACCAAGGTGAGGACCCGACATCCCGCCAGGATCGGGTCAGTACTGAAGATACGACATACTTAGAAAACGAAGAAGAGTATGTCCAAGACGGCTACTACTACGAGAAGGATCCAGAACTGGTCCAAGTAGCCAAAGAACTGGTGGCCACTAAGGCCAAGCTTGCTGAGCAGGAGCGCGTCTCCGAAAAAATGAAGCGCATGATGGAGCGCCTCCAAAGCAAGTTCGGAGATCTAGGCGACTCGGACGAGGACGCCTCTGTTTTAGGTGGTGCTGATGCCACCATGCCGGATCCAGCCGCTGCTGGACCATCCAAAGCCGCCCCTAACAAGGGCAAAGAAAAAGTTGGGGAGCCTGTGCGCACTAACGCCCCTACACCTCCTAAAGGCGTGAATCACCAGGCCGACTGCCCCCCCCCCCCCCCCCCCCCCGCGCGCAGAAGGTCTCTGGCGCTCCTAAGCCCAGACGTCCTTCAGCCCCAAGGGGGCACTCTGTGCCTAAAGGGCCCGGTGCTAAGGCACTCAGGCCTAGGGGAAGGAACAACTGCCCCAGTGATTCCGTCAACCAGGACGGTCGGGCTGCGGACACGCACTCTGAAGATAGCTGGTCCACGGTGGACCTAAGAAGAAGGTTGGAGGCCAAGTATGAAAAGGCCAAAGGAGAAAAGGCCCGGCCTCGCGGAGATGACCTGCGAAATCATCTCAACGACAAGCTCCGGGGACGTGACCTCCCGGAGAGCGATACAAAGAGGCTCGAGGAACAGATCGCTGCCTTGACCAAGCTGGTCCGGAAGCAAAGTGGGGCCCTGTCAGACTCTGAGGAGGAAGACCCAGAACCATGTATTCGGAGGATCGCGGAAACGCCCCTCCCGGAGAATTTCAAAATGCCTCATATAGAATTATATGAGGGGAGGACAGACCCACGCACCCATCTAGCTAAATACAACAAGATGATGCAAGTGGCACGCGTCAGTGAGGATGCCAAATGCATGTGCTTCTCACTCACCCTTACCAAGTCCGCGGAGGACTGGTGGAAAAGATTAGCTCTCGGATCCATCCACAGCTGGAAGGAGCTACAGTCCGCATTCCGGAGGCAGTTCATTGCTACCCGGGACCACGACATGGAGGTTGGTTCCTTAACCAACATCAAGCAGCTACCCAATGAGAGCCTCAAAGCCTTCATTCAAAGAATGATGGAAGCTGCTGCTAAGACCAAGGTCAGCGATGACATGAAGCTGATCGCCCTTCAATCAGGGCTTACCGTCGGCTCCCTGCTATGGGGAGAAATGCAAAGGAGACGAGCAGAAACTCTGTCCGAATTCATATCAAAAGCTCAGGGAATCATCAACCTTGAGGATGCCTACCAACAGGCCTTTGGAGTTCCCCCAGCTCCGACGCCCTCTGCGACTGCACCGAGCTTTGCTTCGCAAGCTCCCGCACCAGCCCTCACCCTTCCAGGAGCCCAGTTCACTCCGAGCGTGTATGGGCCTTCCGCGTCTGCTCAGACGTCGAGTCATACCCATTTCTCTGGGTACGAAGCTGTACAAACCGGATGTAGTATCGCTCCCGGCTCGTCGCAACCGCAAGCGGAAGGCCCAGAACAAAATCTTAGCCAATCGCGGAATAAACGAGGCGGAAGAAACTCCAACCGGGGGGACCATTCAAAGAAACCCCGGAAGGACTATGAGCCCAAGTTCACGGAGTACACCAGTTTGATAGACTCAAGAGAAAATGTCTATCGGGCGACCTGTACTATGGTCAACTACAGGAAGCCCCCGAAAGTGTCTCACGGAGGAAGGCATCCGCGAGACTCCAATAAGAGGTGTGAGTTCCACGGAGACGTGGGGCACACCACAAACGAATGCCTTCAGCTGAAGGATGAGATCGAGTCCCTGGCAAGAGCGGGACACCTCGGTCAATGGGTGAGGATACCCATAATCTATCCCGGACAGGGAGTAGTTCACGGAGCTGCGTACTCTCCGGGACAGAGGGGGACCGCTAGCGCTCCTGGAGCCGGTCACCCCCAAGCTCCTGGATCTCAGTTCCCAGCGCTTCCTGCTCCGACCTCTCCGGCACCCATTGCCATGTTGGCTCCAGGACCCGGAAACCCATATCCACCTGGCCTTGCTCCGCCATCCGTTGACGGACACGTAGCCACCATTTCCGGAGGACCGCACCTTGCCGGAAGCACCCCCAACTCCCAGAAAAGGTACTTGATCGAGTTAGAACACACCGGGGAGATGTGCGCCTTGGTTCAGCCACCTGCTCAGCATCCCCGAATGATGGATCTTCCCATCACCTTCACGGAAGATGACGCCCGACATGTGCACTTCCCCCACAACGATCCCCTCGTCGTGGAAGCCCAGATTGCCAATAAGAAGGTGTCACGGATCCTAGTCGATAATGGAAGCTCCGTAAACATCCTCTTCAAAGCTGCCTTCCACGCGAACGAATTAACCGAGACAGATCTGACCCCATGCCCCATTCAGCTTCAGGGGTTCAATGGGGATGCACTCATGCCCTTAGGCAAAATTCAACTTCCAGTCACCCTCAGAGGAGACAGCGACGCTTGTGCCTTCAGGCACTGCACATTCGTGGTGGTTGACTGCCCCACGGCGTATAATGCCATCCTAGGCCGACCGGTCCTAATTGATTTTGGGGCCGTAACCTCGATACGCCACTTATGCTTGAAGTTTCCATGCGACAACGGGCGTATCGGCACCCTCCGGGGAGACCAACGAAGTGCACGAAGCTGTTATAACATCTCCGTCCGATCCGTCTACACGGTCTAGGAGGCGATTGTTGCCGCTCCTTTGGCGGAGAATTTTCCAGAAACTGGGGGTGCCCAAGGGGCATACGTTGACAAACTCGACCCTAGATTGGGGGTCGAGAGGGCGATAGAGCCGATGGAGGAAGTCGAAGAGGTGATCCTCAACTCGGGAGATCCCACCAAAGTCATTCAGGTGGGGAAAAACCTTCCATCGGCCATTCGAGAAAAGATCGTGGCCACTGTGAAGAATAATCAGGATATCCTGGCATGGTGCCACGCTGATATGACGGGGATTAATCCTAATGTTGCGTGCCACGCACTCAACATAGACCCATCTGCAACTCCAGTTCGCCAAAAGAGGAGGCCGTTAGACCCAGTGAGGGCCGAAGCAGTCAAGGCCAAAGTGGACAAGCTGATGTCCATAGGCTTTCTCCAGGAGTCACACTATCCCGTGTGGTTGCCCAACCGGGTTCTGGTCCCAAAACCCAATGGGTCCTTGAGAATGTGTATTGACTTCACGAACCTAAACAAAGCCTGCCCAAAAGACTGTTTCCCTCTTCCGCGAATCGATCAAATGGTAGACGCTACTTCCGGGTATGAACTCTTATCCTTCATGGATGCATACTCCGGGTACAACCAGATCAAGATGCATGTCGCGGACCAGGAACACACCAGCTTCCTCACGGACAAGGGTGTCTACTGTTACGTGGTCATGCCTTTCGGTTTGAAGAATGCTGGGGCGACATACCAGCATCTAGTAAACAGGATGTTCAAGGACCAGCTGGGGAGGAACATGGAGGTGTATGTAGATGACATGTTGGTAAAATCCAAGACCTCCGAGGACCACAGTGACGACCTTGAGGAAGCTTTCGCCCTGATCCGAAAGTACGGAATGAAACTGAATCCGAAGAAATGTACTTTCGGGGTCTCGTCGGGAAGTTCCTCGGTTTCATTGTCAGCTCCCGCGGAGTGGAGGCCAACCCTGAGAAAATTAAGGCGTTCATAGATATGCCTTCTCCCCGAAAAAATAAGGATGTCCAAAGCGTTACCGGAAGGATAGCTGCTCTCAGCTGCTTCGTATCTAAAGCCACTGACAAATGTGTCCCCTTCTTCAATGTGTTGCGAGGAAACAAGAGGTTCGAGTGGACCCCCGAATGCGAAGCAGCCTTCCAACACCTCAAGGAACATCTAACTCGAGCTCCCATTCTGTCCAAACCTGTTGAAGGAGAGGCGTTGTTCTTGTACTTAGCTGTGACTAAGCATGCTGTGAGTGCCGCTCTTGCCCGGGACGACGGCCGTCTCCAGCACCCTGTGTATTACGTGAGCAAGAGGTTACTGGACGCCGAGTCCAGATATTCAATGATCGAGAAACTCTCCCTCTGCTTGCTAATCGCTTCGTGGAAGCTAAGGCCCTATTTCCAGGCGCACACCATCAGAGTACTCACCAACCACCTTCTCCGGCAAGTCTTGCAGAAGCCCGAGTCTTCTGGCAGATTACTTAAATGGGCCATGGAACTGAGCCAGTTTGACATCCACTACCAGCCACGTGTTTCCATAAAAGGTCAAGCTCTCACGGACTTTATTGTGGAATGCTCAGGAATGAATGACCTCCCGGAAGATCCTGTCTCAGAACTTCCCACATGGAAGGTCTATGTAGACGGAGCCTCAAATGAAAAAGGAGCTGGAGCAGGGGTAATCCTAATTTCTCCCCAAGGACATCAGCTCCAGAGCGCCATCCGTTTCACGTTCCCAGCATCCAACAACGAGGCAGAACACGAAGCCATGCTAGCTGGATTACAACTGGCCAGGGAAGTCGGAGCCCAAAAAATCGAAGTATACAGCGACTCCCTACTTGTGGTAAACCAAATATCCGGAGAATACCAGACGAAAGGCGAAAAAATGGCTGCCTACGTGTCTCTCTCCCGCGGCCTCCTGCAGCATTTCAAAGGCTACCAAATCCGCCAGGTCCCCCGGGCCCAGAATTCACTCGCGGACACCCTGGCCAAGCTTGCAACAGACCCGGAGATTGAACAATATGGCCTAGTGCCCATCGGGCACTTAGAAGCACCTAGTACTGAGACACAGAGGGTAAATGCCATCATTGACCATTCCCATTCCTGGATAGGACCCATCCTCAGATTTCTCACCACTGGAGAGCTCCCCACTGATAAAGCTGACGCAAGAAAGCTCCAATATCAAGCTCCCCGATACGTGGTTATGGATGGAAAGCTTTACCGCAGGGGGTTGTCCACACCCTTCCTTAGGTGTGTTCCCGGAACCGAAATCAGCACCATCATCCATGAGATTCACGGAGGCTTCTGTGGCGACCATACCTCCGGGCTGAGCCTCTCCAAAAAGATCCTTCGTCAAGGATACTTCTGGCCCACCATGAAGAAGGATTGTGTGGATTATGTCAGAAAATGTGAGCAGTGCCAGAGGTACGCCAAGGTTCCGCGAGCGCCGCCTACAGAAATTACCTTAATGACCAGCCCCTGGCTGTTCGCCGTTTGGGGCATTGACCTAGTAGGTTCCCTTCCAACTGGAAGGGGTGGAGTGAAGTATGCCATAGTCGCGGTAGACTACTTCACCAAATGGGTTGAAGCTGAACCTATGAACACGGTCACGTCTAAGAAAGCACTGGACTTTGTCATCAAGAATATAGTGTGTCGTTTCGGGCTTCCACGAAAAATTGTGTCCGACAACGGGAAGCAATTTGATAGTGAGCATTTCACGGACTTCTGTGCTTCGCATGGAATCATCAAAAGCTTTTCCGCAGTCGCCAGACCTCAAGCTAATGGGCAAGTGGAAGCAGTAAAAAAAATCTTAAAGACCACGTTGAAGAAAAAACTCCAAGCATGCAAGGCTCACTGGCCGGAAGAGCTTCCGCGAGTACTTTGGGCTTATCGCACAACAGAGAGAACTTCGACGGGGCACACACCTTATTCCATGACCTTCGGTTGTGAGGCCGTCATCCCAGTAGAAACCATGATCCCCTCTCACAGGCAGGACACCTACGAACCTACCTGGAACCACGCCCTTCTCCAGGAGTCCCTGGACATGATCGAAGAGCTCCGGGAGCAGTCACAGGTCCAACTCAAAATGTACCAAGGCAAGATAGCCCGACACTTCAACACAAGAGTTAAGAGCTGTACATTCGAAGTTGGGGACCTTGTCCTATGGAGAGTATTTCCTGCTACGCAGGATCCGAGAGTGGGAGTCCTCGGACCCAACTGGGAAGGCCCCTATGAAGTCCAAGAAAAAGTGGGCCATGGGACGTATCACTTAAAGAGACTAGACGGATCTAAAGTCCCGCACGCCTGGAATGCGGAGCACCTCCGCCGTTACTATCAGTAGGCCTAGGACTATCTAGTCGGAAGTCCTTGGTGGACGTAGCAAAAATATAAAATATGGAGATAATCCTCCAAGCTGTAAAACACATGCCTAACAGACTAATTTAATAAAACATGGAGAGTTTCACTCCGATTTTACTGCATTTTTTATCCCTTTGTTCCAAGCTGCGTTTTAACAAGTGACCACGCGGTCCGGAGACGTCCGGACCCCACGCTCACTTGGGGGGGTATACATGGCTAAGGCATAGCCATACGCCCCTTGAACAAAACATAAAGAGAACACCACTTATGTGCTAGCAATGTGTTTGAAATTTTTAAATTGATTAAGCTTAGGTTGATTTGTTTCCATGAACATATTTGCATTACGTGTCATGTGTGCATTATGTGGTTATGTGAAAATTGCCATGAAAATATCTGCCATTATGCATCATGAAAATTATCTCCTGTGTAGCCCAGCGATGAACAGGACTGGAGGTTGGGGCACATTCAGAGAGCTACGCCGAAACACCCCCAACTTCCTGACAAGTCCTTCGCAGAATACTCTGCGACCGCTGAAAGCTTTGCTTCGCAAGCTTCAGCTCCGGGTCTCATAAAGTAATGCATGGCAAGATCCGCGACCGCTGAGAGCTTTACTTCGCAAGCTCCAGCTCCGGGTCCCGCAAGGCGAAAGATGGCAAGATCCGCGACCGTTGTAAGCTTTGCTTCGCAGGCTTCAGCCCCGGGTCTCACAAAATAATGCATGGAGAGCTCCTCGACCACTGCAAGCTTCGCTTCACAAGCTTCAGCTCTGGGAGCAAATATAATCGATCCCCCAATTACAGAAGGCATTGCTTCGCAAAGCCCCTGCTCCAGGATCACACATGGTAGGCGTGACGATTTCCCGACCGCAACGAACTTTGCCTCGCAAGGCTTCATGCCAAGTCCCTGAAGTCGGACACGATGAGGTCTGCAACGACAGTTAGTTTTGCTTCGCAAAGATCTAGCCCTAAGTCTAGTGACGCTCACCAAAAGAACTCCCGTTCCGGCACCATCCTGCGGAATCGTATTAAGTGTTAGCCTCGCAAGCTTTGTAAAGATCGCGATGGGAAGATGGAACGGGTCACCTTAGCCATCCCAGCGAACGGTATAACTACAAGTCCCGGGATTGGCTATTTACCTTAGGAAAGTTGGGTACGATGAAAGAGGGAGTCTGGCCGTTGGAACCAAGAACCCTCCGCAACCTAGAAACCACGTGGGAAAAGACATAAGCCGTTGGAGCTTCAAGTTAGAAATGCATAGGTTCTGGCCGTTGGAACCAAAACCTCATGCGCCCCTACAGTAGTTTCTATCATATAAAAGTCTCTACCCTAAGCACAAAATTAAACAAGGAGCTCAGCAGAAAAGGAAAGAAGAAGCCTACAATTATTGCAATGAAGGCCCTGCGGACCGGGCATCTGTAATGTTCCCGCAATTAAAAAAAGAGTACAGGGAGCTTCGCCCCAAAGGAAAATAATAAAAAAATTTATTATTACACAAAGGATAAGACCCCTTCAAGCACTGGGGGTGGCAGCGGCTTCCACGACCGGGGTCTCGGAGACAGCGGTTTCAACTGGGGCTGGCGGAGTCGGCTCATTGGAAGGTGGAACTTCATCACTGGCAGGTTCAGAGGTCCCCGCCTCTTCGGGATCTTCTGCCTCGGGGGCTCCAGCAGGCTCGTCGATGTTATAAGTCTGGACGTACACCTCTGGGCTTTGATCCCACGCCTGTACCTTTTCCCTCATGGCGGCGGCGTCCTCTCCCAGGTAGCCTACTACCTCCGGGTTTATTTTCCAAAGTTGGTGCATGAGGACCACGTGGGATAGATTAATCGTTCTATTCAGCACCACCTCGGCATCTTCCTTCTCCTTCAAGCGCTCCGCCTCAGAGGTCGCCAGCTTTGCCTCCGCGACGGCCAATTGAGCCCTCAGTTTTTCCAGCTCGGCCTTGGATGCATCCTGCTCTCCCTTAAGGGAATCAATCTCCTTGCGCTGCACCTTATTTTGATCCAGCAAGGATCGCTTCTCGGTCACATGCCCCCTGACAGCGAATTGCAAGGCTCCAATCTGTTTATCCTTCTCAGCGAGCCCCAACTCCTGCATAGACGCGAGATCCTTGCTCCTCTTGTGATCTTGCTCCTCCTCGTGCAGCCTCTTCTGAAGAGTGGCATATTCCTCGTTCTGCTTAAGGAGGATATTATTTTTCGATTGCAAGCGGGCATCCAGGGTATCCTTCTCCTCCCTGGCCTGGAATAGCTCTTCCTGGAGCTTGGAGTTCTTGGCCTTCAAGTCATCCGACCGCTGCTTGAACTCATTCTCCGCGCTGGCCCGGTACTCTTGATATTTGGCAAGATATTTCTTGTCCGCCTCTTCTTCAGCCTTGCGCCGGGCCTGGTTAATCTTCTCCACAGCCTCCCCCTTTATGCTCTCGACCTGTTGGGTCAGTTTCTGCTTCTCCGCCTCCAAGGCCTGGCGAGCCACCTGGCTCTCCTCCAGCTGAACCAGAACTGCACCTACCTCCCGGAACGAGCGTTCCGCGATGAGAGAGGACTGCGAGGAAAGACAACAGAATGAGTTAAGCAGAACCAAATGTACTAAGACAAATGATCCCAGAACACAACAACTGACAGCTTACCCCAGAAAGTTGCTGCTTTACGGCATGTGTCAGCAACAGCGGGTCCTTACTGCTACTGATGGCCCATTTCTCAGAATTGAGCTCGCACAAGCTCAGGGCCATGTCCTCCATCATCTCCGCTCTGAACGGCGCCAATGCACGTCCGAGCCTAGGCACCAGCCTCTTCTCCAAGGCTGGACCATCCAAAACCGCTCCAGCCGGGTGAAGGGATCTCACCCCTTCTGCCAGCTCAGCTCTCTTCACGGCAGACAGGTTGTCTGCCCTTCCCTGAGTAACAGCCTTCTCGGCCTCCAACCGCCTCTTCAAAAAATTATCAGCCCGTCTTACACCCTCCAGGAGGGCAGCGAGGAAACGGGTTGGTTTCTGAGGGAAGTGGAACTTCAGGCCAGGCTGAGGAAGGCTTGTTTGTTGAGAAAGTGGAAGAGAAGGAGAAGAAGGAGACCCCGAAAGGGTGGACTCCCTTTGGACTGGAGGAGGAAGTAGACGGGGTATTAGGGACGGTAGCGAAGACACTACCGCCCCGGTTTGTTGTTGCTGCTGATGTTGCTGTTGTTTTTGCTGCTGCTGTGGCGGTGCTGGTGGTTTTTGTTGTTGTTGTTGTTGTTGTTGTTGCTTTTGTTGTTGAGGTTGTGGTTGCTGCTGGGTGGGGGTAGTCTGGCGGGGACTGCGCACAGCCCGGAGGTCTCCATCACCTCCGGGAGAAGAATGTCTAAGGCGTTTCTTCTTGTCGCCCTCAGCCTCTCGTCCGGGACGCTTGCTCACCCCGGTCATCTTCGCGGGGAACACAAGACCTTCCCCCTCACTGCTACTACTCGAGACCACCATGTTCTCGGAAAGCCCCTTGACAGGAGGCTTCTCCACCACGGGCACGATTTCCCTCTCCACCACCGAAGACCCTTACGCCTCGCCACTTGTCTTCTTGGGTGTGGCAGCTTTACCTCCCCTACCAGCTCCGGCCTTTCGTCCTTTCCCCTTGGACGGGTCTTGGATGGTGGTGGCCTTCTTGATAAGTGAGGTAGCTCTCCCCAACATCTTTGCTTCGGGATGTTCTGCAAGAAATGTACGAAGCAAGGTTAACCAACCAGCAAGCGATGTGAAAAAAGATAAGCAGAAAACAAAGCAAGCAACAACATAAAAGCACAAACAAGTCCACCAGCAGGGAACAAGAAGCAAAAAAGAGAAAAGTTTGAAAGGGACGACCATGCACGAGAAACATGGATGGCCTTCCCCGAGCAAAACAAGACACCGCTTCCTGCTCCAGGAAGCTCCCGTACTCCTTGAAGTCCGGGAATGACATGCTGAGGGAAGAAGGGTCAACCATGGTTACACCTTCTGGCAGACTACCGTCACTCAAACACCCGAGGAGCTCATCTACCCTATCGCAATATCTGTCAAAGGGTATCCTACGCGGATCTAGCCTAAGGAAGCGGGGATCGAACCCCACTTGAGAAGTCCGGGAAACCTCAGATAGGCTGGGGGTGTGGATTAATCGAAAGCTAGTCTTACCTTTCCCAGAGGTACCAGCTCCCGAAGTCCCTTCATTGGGGTAAGTTGCGGCGTGGCGAGCCTCGATTTCTTCTTCCTCCGACTGGGGGTCGGGGAACCTCTCCGCCCAACTGGGGGATAAATTATTCTCGTCCTGGGCCGCCTGGCAGATCACCTTGGACAGCTTCAGGGCAATCTGCTCCCAGACGTCAGCTGACACCTGACTTTGCCCCCTGCCACTCACTGGCTCAATATTTTGGAAAGAGGCGAGTAGCCCATACTCCCTCAAAGATTCGGTGGTCACAAGTCCTTCCACCTTCAGCTCTTCCTCCGAGAGCCCCTCGTAGAAGTTTGACCTCCTTATCATCTCTGCACAGCGAGGTGTCCGCGGGACGGCTTCTGCAAAATCCAAACACGAGTGTTAGAGATCCTCCCGGAAGGCAAACCAAACGTAAAGAAACAAAGTTAAAAAAGAGAGGAAGGAGCACTTACCAGGGACTTTGAAGTCCAAAGATAGGGCTGGCACCTTCTTCAATGGGAAGCCAGTCGTCAGGAACCAGTACTCCCGGAGATCTGGAACCCTCGCGGTATGACATGTGGGACACATCACGTCCGAATACCTCTCCAGCCTATAAAACCCCACCTTGTCTGCATGACCTCTCATGGGCTGAGACTTCAACCCATAGAAGTATAGCACCTCCTCCGGGGTAGGGGCCTCCAGGTCCCGGGACTTGCAAAAGATGTACCACCCCGCTAGAAGCTTGTAGCTGGGGGGAATCAACTGGAAGGGGGCAATCCCCGCCTTCACGCAGAAGTTGGCAAAATAACTTCTTAGGGGCAAGTGTGCCCCACACACTATGTGTGCCCAGCTCCAGGCACCAAAACCCTCGTGACTCTGACTGGCAGACTCACCCAGCACCGACAGACGGTGCCACATCAGGCCTGGGATGTTCTTCAGGCCTGCCTCTGAGGAATACAGCTCTAGCATGCCGTAGTTCCTGAACAGGTTCAGCTTCTGGTCCATCTCCCAGATGGAACTGTTGATAGTCGGTGGGCTAGCCGCGGCCACCTTAGTTTATGCTTTCCCCTTTGCGCCGGCAACAGGGGAACCTTGCTCCTGGGCAGATTCAGCCTCTACCGCAGCGATGATTGGTTCCTTTGAGGTGTTCGTCACTGAGCGAAAGAAACAAAGAAGAAAACACTCCAAGCAGTCAACACCCTTGTCATACCCTAACGGTATTAAAGGCGTCGGGGAGACCCTCCCCGAAAACTGCTTGGAGAGGCTCCCACCGAGCTTGCCGAGGGGCTGGCACCATGCCACCCGGAGGACAGCAAGGAACCAGATTCAAACTTCGAGCCTAAGCCCGCCGAGAGAGGTTTTTTCCCAGGGGAAGACACCCTAAAGGCGTTCACGCTTATGCCCTAAAATAACAAACCAGAACAGCACAAGCAGACGAGAAACAACTTTCCAAAAGCAAATCGTCAAAGCATGCAAAGAAATGACTTATTGACTCACATCAGTCACATGCCTATCAAAGCCCTACTCACGCATGCATAAAGATGACACCGGCAGAAAACTCAACCCTAACAACTATCAACAATCTGAGGCGTAGAAGGAAAAAGCAAAGTAAAAATACTTACTGGTGTTCGGATAGTTGAAGATTGAGGGAGTAACCGGGTCACTGCACCGCACGAACACGTGAAGTAAAGGCTGCAAAGACAAGCAACGATTCAAACCTAGAACTTCAGCGAGCAAACCTACTGCCAAATCGAAAGAAAAGTTTCTGGATTCCTTACCAAAAGAAGTGGCGAATTCGAAGGAAAGGAAGCTTGGAAGCTTGAGAGTTCGAAGATTTGGGAATCTGAAAGCTCGAGAATTTGAAAGCGTAAAGAGGAAGAAGGGTCCGTTCCCTCGTTTTTATAACAGGAACGAAGTCATTTCGAATTCCACAAATGGACGGTCCCGATCTTCCCATACCGCATGCATCAGATCCAACGGCTGGGGATGAAGCGCCGGTCCCATTTATGACTCCTCGGATGGGAATAAAGTATTTATTTCCCATCATTGTACCATCTTGGGCCCGGTGTACCATTAAATACCGTCAAATCACTACTCAGACGCCTGACGCACGCATACTCAGCCAGTCACCTCACGCACACGTCTTGGTCACAAAGCCATTCCCTGCATGACGCGTGGCCCTTGCCACACTTGAGTACTTGAGTTCAAACAGAAGAAATTTCCTTTTTTCTTTGTACTAACACTTAGACGAGAAAAAGGAACCCCTCTAGGAACACAGGAGATGACCCCACGCCTAATCTAGAAACCAGAATACCCGGAGGACTGTACAAGCTCCCGGACCTCTCAAGCTCCGTGACCTTGGGGGGTAAATGTTATCCAGATTTCCGGATAGCGTTTAGATGGATAGCCTCGGGGAAGCAGAATTATCAAAATCTTTCACGAAGGGTGACCAGGGCTCGCGGATGAACAGAAAGGCTTCGCCTCTCCCGTTTAGTGTCTAGCACATTCTTTCAAGCAACCGCGACCCGGAAGCTCGTCAATTCTCCCGGACTCCCGAAGGGATATCCTTCGGGGAAGGTCCTCCCAGGAGAAGCACTTCAGGTTACCTTCGCGGATACAGTTCCGTGCCTCGCACGGAAGAAGACCAAGCGGTCGAGTCACGAAGGAGGCATAGTTGAAATGATACTCACCTGACACAGGATCCCGCCTGACAGGTCGAGGCCGCACACATCCCAGCACGCCTAAAAGTGCCTTTTCACCTACTATTCTGCTGACAGCCTGGAAAAGACAGCTGCCTTTTGACACTCCCCATATTTTCATGTAATTATACATACGTAGAGCCTTGTAGCCATGCTACTACGGTAATTGTATTCCCTATTTACGGCTGGTGTAATTAAGACTTATGGGGGCAGAGTAGAACCCTAATCCAAAACCCTAGCTATAAAGACCTCCTCATTTTACGATAGGAGGGGGGCCAAGAAATTACAGAGCAAGAACTCTGCCAAAAATCTCTCTAGCTTCATCTTCTTCAAGAGAACCCGAGAGAAACATTGTGAGTTT
Organism: Humulus lupulus; assembly: GCF_963169125.1. Taxonomy (NCBI): domain Eukaryota; kingdom Viridiplantae; phylum Streptophyta; class Magnoliopsida; order Rosales; family Cannabaceae; genus Humulus; species Humulus lupulus. The sequence continues at coordinate 216,589,683 of NC_084793.1, forward strand.
GTGAGGGTCTTATACACCAGCCATTTTACTGTAATTCTCGACAAGTATAATAACATCGACTCGTGGACTAGGGCTCGTTAACGCCTGAACCACGTAAAAAACCTGTTTGTCTATTTATATTTCAGCCTTCTACAGTTCTTATCTTTTTATTATTTTGTTTGTATTCGTTTCCGAAAAACTCGGTAAACAAAGGTATGAGTTGAAATCAGGAAAAATAAGGGAAATGACATATTTGGAATAAATTTATTCTTCAGGGTCAATTATATAATTGAGAAAAATTAATTAATTAATTGAATTTTCAAAAATAATTATTTAATTATATTTGTAATTTTTGAAATTGGAATTTAAATAATTATAATAATTAATTTTAAATTAATTAGTTTTATTTATTTAAATAATGTGTAAATATAATTCAGATAATTCAAATTTAGTTTGAATTAGTATAAAATTTATTCAATGATTAAAATATTAATCTGATAAGATTAGTTATTAGGTCTTAGATATTTTTATAATTTTTTAATAAATACATTATTGAATAATAAATAAATAAAATTGGCTAAGACGCAAGCCTTGAAAAAGCATGTGTTTCACACCAATCACAATACTTGCACTATGACTAGCGTGTAACAACTTCAAAGACTGGGTTTTTGATATTTTTATTGATTTAATTTATTATTGAATAACTGTTTTATAATTGTAACGCCCCGCGTTTAAGGCACCAGGTAAACCAAAGTTTCGGGTATTTAAATCCATGTATTATGTATTATTTCAGAGGAACATTTTATGTTACAAGAAGTTTGTGATGTTTGAATGCTAGCCATATTGTAGTATGTGTGATTTTTTTTAGAAACCAAGACCTTTGGTCGTGGACCAAGTCAAAAACCCTAATCGGGTAAAAATATCAGATAAAATATTTTTAATGGAATAATTATGCAAAACTAAGTTTGACCATAAACTTAAAAAAAATAACTATAGGTCATTTTATTAATAAAATATGATAATTTTGGTGATGTCACATTTTATTTAAATTTGTTTTTTTTCACTATGAAAAAATTAATCAAAACTATACACTATGCTAAATGCCTTTTTGACATTATGTTCAAGTTTATTTGAGAATTAATAAAATTTAAATTAAGGCCACTTTGAGGCATGTGTGACTGGTCATGTAGAGTGCTTGAGTGGGAAAAGCTTGCCTAATAGAATTTCAAGAAAATAGCCATTATTATTCCATGTTATCATCTTTTATTGAAAAGAAAACTAAGGTAATTTCAACACTCAATCTCACCCAGAGACCCCAAACGAACCCCACTCTCTCTCTTACTCCATTTGGTTTTTTCAGCACACACTCATCTCTCTCAAAGCTCTCTAGAAATTTAGAGCACCATTGAAGAAGCCCCATTGAAGGTTTTACAAAACGCTTGAACCAAAGCTAAGAAAAAGGGGTGAGTTCTCTTGTTTCTCCTTACCATCTTTATTTTCCTTCTTCTTCCTATGTTGACCGAACCTTTAAGGGTTCTAAAACTCTATGCATGTTGGTTTAACACTCACCACAGCCATCATCACAAACCTAGGTGTGGTTGATGCAAGTGTGAGCACCATCATCTACATGCATGCAAGCTTAGAAGGAAAATTTTTAAAGAGGTAAACCCTAGATCAAACTCTTGTTTAAGCATCCCTCTCCTTTTCTTTTTCTATCTCTATAATATGATTATTAGTATTTATGGGAAGGGATTTAAGTGTGTGAAGTGTTGAGAAGTGGTCTGAAACCCTAAGAGCTCATCTACCCCAAAGGCTTGAACATAAAGAGGTAAAAATCTTGATTCGTACCGTAATATTTTAATGGCTTCAGCAAATCTGAATTTGATTTTTGTTTTGGGAGTTAAATTAGTTATTTGGGTTGTAATAAGGTTATTCATTTGGTTGATGATGCACACATGTGGTTTATGTGGTGTTTGGTAGCTTGGAATCCAAAGTTCCATAGGATATGTTGATGCATGCTTGCTGCCAAATTTTACAGTGGCTTCCAATGGGAAAAATCATACCTAAACGACCTAAATATTCAATGAATGTTTTTGTAATGTGTTATTTGGAAAGAGTACATTATTTTAACATCTTGAACCACTGAAAAACGTTTTATATAACTAAAATTATCAGCCTTTTGGGAATCTAGTGCAAGCTGGATTATGATTTAGCAGTTCCGCCCTTAAAACTTTGAACAGTTAGTTGAATGAGTAAATTTTATTATTTTTGCCTGAATGTTCTTGACATATTCAATATCAAGTCCAAGAAACAGTTTTTAAAAATTCACTATAGTTCGGGAGTTATAAATCTTCTAACATAGATGTTCAAAACTGTTTGCTGCCAAGATGGTGTTGTTACAGTGGCTTCTAGTGGGCTAAACACTAGGTTATTGGTCAAATTTTTAAGTGGGACTTTAATTATTTCATTATTTAGGAATAATACTTGATTTTTAGCATTTTTAAACACCAAAAAAAAGTTATGTCTAGGTCAAGTTATAAGCTTTTTATGATTGATGTGCAAGCTGAGGTGAAAAAGCTGACAACTTGAAGAATGCATGTTTGAGCAACATTTTGACACATTTAAAATCAACATTTTTAGCTGGTTTTAATCATTTAGACTCATTCTATAGTAATTAAAATCCCTGCAAGAGTTGACTAAGAAATACCCCATAGATTGTGAGTTTTATTTTTTCTAAAAATGTTGTAAAATCAAATTATGTTTTGGACAGATTTAGTTTTTAAAGTTTAAGTCATAATTAACTAGTCAAATCATGTTTCTTTTTCTTAAAGTAAATATAAGATAACTTTCTATTGATTAAGGGTTAAGATTTAAGTGGCTTAAAATATAATGAGGTTTTACATTTTATTGAAAAATCTTAAGATAGTACTCTTGTGTGAGATAGGACTTTATTTTTTCACAAAAATAGTTATCACTTAGGACTAAAATTTGTTTATTTTCTTAATTGAGAAAATAAAATCTTTCTGGATAATAAAACTTATGGGTTTCCTAATTTACTGAAAAATTAACCTTTTAAATTTACAAGATTAATAAAATAAAAAATTTATTTTTCAAACTTGGTAATTCTAATTTCAAAATGTTTCCTTTACAATTTTAATAAAGAGGGAGATAGCTTTTAAAACTTTTATTTTATAAGGAAAATAAGAAAGCGATTATGAAAGTTTTCTTCAGGCTTAAGAATGTGGTCTCTTTATGCAATTGGGAACTTATTTCCAAAATTTTCGGCACCATTATTTGTAGGCATGTTTTTATGAATAATGTGATAAGGCTATAAATTCAAGGGTTTAGTCTAAGTTTTAAGATTTAAGAGCAAATGCTTTTCAAGTATTGATTTTTTTTTTCATTCCTAAGTGCTCAACTAAGTTATAAGCTAATAATTTGAACTAGTCTTAGAAGGTTTACTCAAGACCGTGGTCCTAGAGGGTTCGCATAGTCATGACTAAGGTAGGCAGTCCAGTTAGCTACTGTGACGACAATGAACTCCAGCTAGCAATCGGGAACTAAGTAAGAAACTGATTCGACACTGGTGACTATGTAACTAAGGTCCGTTGGCCACCGCAATATGTAAGAAGTCCGATTAACGCTCGTGACATAAGAGTCTGGTTAAACTCTGGGACACATAAGTAAGTTGATTCTGATTCCGACTAGCTATCATGACAACTATGAACTCCAGCTAGCCACCGGGGAACTAAGTAAGAAACTGGTTCGCCACCGATGACTATGTAACTAAGGTCGGTTGGCCACTGCAACATGTAAGAAGTCTGGTTTAACACCTGTGACATAAGAGTCCGGTTAAATCCATGACACGTAAGTTAATTCCGGAATCAAATCTCTATGACTAAGAAAGTATGGTGAATTCTTCTAGGAGTCTGGGTAACCGATGTAGCTAGTTTACACCCGTCGATGCTATGGTAAGATATGTTAAGATATGAATGGCTAAGTATGTATGTATGTTAAGATATGAATGACCAAGTATGTATGTACGTTAAGATACGAATGAGTAAGTATTTATGTATGTTAAGAAATGAATGACTAAGTATGTATGTACGTTAAGATATGAATGACTAAGTAAATATGCATGTTAAGATGACTAAGTAAGTATGTGTGTTAAGATATGAATGAATAAGTAAGTATGTATGTTAAGATATGACTGAGTAAATACGTATGTATGTTACCAGTTAATGCTGTATGTATGCTCTGGGATTTTCTACATGCAGGTGTATTTTCAGGATATGAATTTTGGTTATGAGGCATGACCATAAGTTTGCTAGAACATTCACACGTTCTTAAATTGTATGCTAGGATTTCAATTTCACCAGAATCCTATCCTTGGTTGGTTATCTGCCTAGTTATAGTTGGTTTAAGTTCTTGCTCCGTTTATGTGGTTATGTTTGTTAAGTTTTTCTTACTTTTGTTTCACTTACCTAGTTGTTTTGTGTTGTAGGTAAGCTCAAAGGCAAAGTGGAGCAGTGAGCACTAGAGTTTATCGGCAAGGATGTACATGTGGACCGACCTTTTGAGAACTTTATGTTTTGGGGACTAGAACCCATATGTTAATTAAGAATTTCTTTTGGGCTTGATGAATTTTTTTTAAATTATGACACTGAAATTCACTTTTAAGTATGCCCATACTTCTGAACTATTGCATGTTATTAAAAGTTTTTTTTTATATTGATTTTCGGCTACCATATTTTTAGCAAATGATTATGTTTTTCTGCAAATTATGTTAAGGAAATTTATGGGACATTACAATAATTTGAATTTTAAATTTTGAATTTATTATTCTTTTATAAAACCATCTAATAGATTCTAGAGAATTCTAAGTCTTTTACGTTTTCACAGAGAGAGAAATAGATATCATATTATTTTCTCTATCCCTGAAGTTTTCTGAGACCTGAAAAATTTCAAGATCTCATGTGTTTAGAATATCTTGAGAATCACTAAAATTTCCACAATAACTCTATGTGTCCACTCGCTTCTTGTGGTGTAGAGATACATATTGGAAGATCTTGATCTGAGTATTTTCGAGGCTTCTTAGGATTGGATGTTCATAGGAGATACGAAAAGATAGCTAGGAATCTTGATAGTTCTACAACTAGTAAAATTACTTATCGTTTTCTATGTCATTGATTAATGTATGAATGTTAATGGATCTGATTATTTAAATATTTTTTAAATACATTTTTTTGAAATCCTTGGGCCCACCACTCTGTGCATTCTGCTGCGTACATGGTAAACCAGTTACCAACAACAACATACATTTAAATTTGAAATATTTTGAATCCCTGATGAATCAATTTGACTATGTTAATATCTAAACCAATTCCTAAAAATTAGGCATCATTTTCTCAATTATAACCTTTTGACATCTTAAAGACGTGCTTTCGAGCCTTATATTATCATCTTCAAGCTAACCCCTGAATAATAGCCCGAGCCAGTAGCTATCAACCTTCTGAGCTGACCCTCCATTTTTGAGCTGAAATGGTTGAGTGATGCATTAGTAATATTAATACAAACAATCGAACTTAATCAATTATTTCCCGAGCCTACATTTTGAGATAAATTGTTCGTCTCAAAATTTGGGGTATAACAGAGCTCAAATCTATAATATGATTATAGATTAATTATTCACTGGTGAATTAGTGGTACTTAAGGAACAAGAGGTAATTAGAAGGGTAAAACGGTAAAATTTGACTAGCTCTAATTAACGAACAAATAATTGGATGACAAAACTACATGTATTCATTATATCAATGGACTGTAAGAGACTACTCTGTAAAAATAATTCTATAATTACTATGAGTGCAATTCAATATTTATAATGGAATAATAATGGATTTAATAAATAATATTATTCAATTAATGAGATTAATTAATAATCTAGTTTATTAAAGTTTAGTATTATAGGTTCATGGTCCCCGAGTCACCTCTGTACTATATTGTCAAGGGTAAATGTGTCATAGGCAAGATTAATGGAGAAAATGACTAAATTGCAAAGGAATTAATTTTCAATTGCTAAGTAATAAAAATGTGATAATTATAAATGATTAATTAGTTTTTATGGATGCCAAAAATCCACCAAGGAAAAAATCTCTGGTCCCTGGTTGGAATACATGGCTAAAGGTCACTTAGTCATGCTATCGGTCTCGGGCCTATAGGTCTTGGGAATATGGAATAATTTCCCTTAAAGCTTCCCTCGATGAAAGTATGAAGACCCTAGGCACACATCTCCCTTGGCCAATGACCTCACATAGCAAGGCCCAATCCCCGTGTGTAGGCCTTCGGGCTTCTCGTGTGATGGTGCCAAGCGCGTATGAATACGGGAGATTGTCCCAAGAGAAACATCACATTATGAGCCATGAAGTATGGCCTTGCTAAGCTAAGGGGCAAAACTAAACGTTGCAAAGGTTGCACAAGGCCCTCGCATAGCGAGGTTTAGCGTGCCTGCATGAGGTTGACATGCTCATGGGTCGAGATGCACTCACATGCATAAGGGTTGTCAAAGGCACCCGAGACGTATGCCTACCTCCATGCAAAGGGAGCCTTGCATAGCGAGGCCCTACCTACCTTAATGCCGAGAGATCTCGAGGGCACTCGAGCCATATGCCTCGACCACGCACCACGGTCCCATACACCAGCGCCTCGACTCGCCTGCGCTTGCGTTTCGCGACCTTGCCTCACCCAAGCGTCTCGCATAGCAAGGCACGCTTCACCATGGTCTCGCACACCTTACCTCACCTCACCTCGTCTGCGCCAGTGCCTTGCGCGCCCACCCATCACGAGGGGCGCCGAGGACATCGTGAGCATTCCATGCCGAGGGTGTCGCTCCAGGAGTGTCCTGAGGGTATCGCACTGAGGATGTCGCGAAGTCACCCATCACAAGGGGTGCTGGGGGTGTCGTGATTAAGGCCTCATGAGACACCTCTCGACACATTTTCATAGGGCCATCTCACAAGGTCCTTGATTTCCAAGCACCATGGAATAACATATAAGAATTTCAATAGTTGAAGTCCCTGTGAATAAGGTACCTTATGAGGGTAAAAACCTGTGGCTTGAGGAGCTCGTACAGGTACAGAATGCACCTATAAACCAAGAGGAGTTAGAGTATGGACACGATGTCCATGCCAAACAAGTAGTGCTAGTACAAGAATGGTTCATAGAAAGTACTCCTTAGCAAGCCTATGAGGTTTGTACCCGACAAGTAGTGGAGGCATAATATGGTACCAAGGCAGGAGTACTTTTGCAGACCCCTGACATGTGCTAGAGCCGACCACCACTCTTCCAACACCACTGCCACCTGTGCTACTACCCTAACCATATACCCAAGTACCTTCTTGTCCCCTGGGACCACCTTATATTAGAGGCCATTAAAGCCAGGCTATAAATAGACCTCCACCCCTCAAGCTAAGGGGTTGGAAAATTCATTGTATACAGAGGCTATTAAGAAATATACGAATGTTTACTCCATTGTTGATCTATGTTTATTTTTCATTAAGTCTATTCTAAGTTCTTATCTAGCTGTCACCATACTTACCTTTAAGTTTTCTGACCTAACATCATTGACGAGTTCTCACCGTCAACAGTTTGGCGCTATCTATGGGAAGGACGACTATCAAGCCATCGTTCTTCCATCAATTTTGACAAGAAAAAATGCCAAGGCGTTAAAAACTCCTACGGGGATCTCAGTATGTTGAGATCCACGTTGACAAAGGCCCACCAAAAGCCTCCAGAAGAGACCCTCCGCCACATGAGAATGGACACATGCCGGTGAAACATTCAACCCCTGGAGAGGAGAAGGAGGCTATACTCCCAGCAGTCCAACCTAGGGGAGGTCATCGTGAACCACCTATGACCCATGTGGGTGGCCTGAGTACACACCCTTCTCCTCAAACACCGATTGTACCACGCTCCGGCCAGTGGGACCTATGCTCCTCTTTGCACAGGCCTAACAATAGTTTCCAGCTCCACTCTGAGAGTCCCAGCTCCAGGACTCACTTTTACGAGAATGAGATACGCGAGTTGCACCTCAAATATAGAAGGCTGGAAGCCGCAATAGAGAACATACAGGAGGTGTTTAATGACTTGCTGCAAGGAAGGTCAAGCATACCCCTTCCCCGACATAGGAGAGAAAAGCATGCATGAGGAGAAACCACCATACCCGTGGATGGTGACAAAACGTGGATCTCCACTTGTTATACCCCTCGCTCAGAATGCAAGGAATATTATACACCAGTGGCGAAGCCTGATACGAAACTCACCTACAGGAGGTGCGGACCCAAGATTATCCCCACAAAAGCCTCACCTGACTTCAGGGGGAAGTTTAACTAGAAAGGGTCTGGGGTAAAAACCACACCACCTACAGCTCCCCCAAGGGACATAACCAAAGCAAGGATTCAGTCTAAGAACCCACAAGATTCCTTAAGTGAAAAGAAGAAGGAACTAGACACCGAAATGGGAAGCCCTTGAGGCAAGATTATCACTACACTTGGGGGGCATAGAGATGATGAAGAATTTGACCATGATTTGCCCTTCACAAGGGAGATCCAGGCTGAACAACTCCCCACCAGCTTCAAAGAGCCTCGCATGGCTCCATACGAGGGCATTATAAATCCAAAGTATCACTTTGACTCCTTCAATAAATTAATGAGATTAAGGGGGGTCAACAGCAGAGCAAAGGGCCATTTCTTTGTCGTTACACTTAAAGGGAGTTGCATATAAGTGGTTCAAGAGGTTAAGCCCAGGAACCATCAAGTCGTGGCAGCAATTCTCTGGCGAATTTCTTCAGCAACAGCGTACAGTCTGCGATTATGTTCTGCCAGTTACCAACCTCGCTAACATAAAACAACAGGCAAGAATGAAATTCTGAAGAGCTATATCTATAGGTGTAGTGTCCCAAGATATTTACTTAGCTAGCTAGATAGTAGTAGTAGTTAGTAGTATGTTAGTTTGCGTGGATTTTGGTTCAAGCCGGGAATTAGTTGGAAACTCATAGTAACAGTTATGGATTTTATAAGTTTAACATATAGTTTAAGAATATTAATTATAATATAAGGTTTGATTAATATTTCTGGTTATAGAAATATATTTATTATAACCTAAGGTTTAGATAGAACCATTAAGAGCATGACATTTGTCATAGGCATGTTTATTAAGGATTTAAGTATTTTTAATGAATAGTTTAAATAAAAGAAAGATCTAGAAGCTCTAGAACCTTCCAGATACTGTTAGGATCGTATTATGACTAAGTCAAAGTTGTTTACTCAATTCAAAATATGCTGAAAAAGTGCAAATACGTGTTTGGTATATCAACGTATGCCGATATATCGTAGCTCTAGGGGCCGATATATCGCCTACGGAAGATACGGAAAACACGTCGACTTTGCACGAATGATTGAACGGAGCTCGAGGATATAGGTGGAGGTGATATATCGCCTATGGGAGGCAATATATCGGCTCCAAGATGGTTTTTTTGAAAGTTTGGTTTTTAATTTTGAAAATTACCCTTAACCACTTAGACATGCCTTTGAACGATTTTGACTGAATTCTGGGCGTCAGTTGAACGAAAATTCAAATCTTTTTCATTTTATATTCATTTATTTATTCAAATTAAAAGGGGTTAGTTTCACTCCTTGAACTCTATAAAGAGGACCTAGTGCTCAGCCATTTTCTTCATTCTTCAAGCATTTGATCAGAGCCTCCAAGGAGCTAGTATTACTGTAGAGAGATACACTTGGGTTTGGTATAAAATCTTTATTATTATAAGCTTTTCTAAACACTTGGGAAGTGAGATTTAGTGTGATTTTGGTATTGAGGTTTAGACCAATACATAAGATCATTCCAGGTATTCTTATTCCTAAGTTCAGTTCTGTATGATTCTATAGTTTTCTTTAGTTTTCCTTTATTCAGATCTTAACTCTTGTTTATGATTCTTGATTAGGTATTTAAGTTCTTGAAACTTAAGGTTCTTCTTGGTAAGTTTCTTCTTGGATGGTTTAGTGTTCTTTTTATCTCTTTTTTCTTTAGATTCTGACCATTTTACTGTTGGTTTATAGGAATGTTCTAATCCCGTTCTTGTTCCCAAATATCCCGGCTTTTGGTAAGGAAAATAGGATAGATTTTATGTGCTTACATGATATGTTTATGTAATGATATGTTGATGCTATGATATGTATATGTATAGTATGCCTTGCAGTCCTTGGGCATATGACTTGTTTAGATAACAAGCCCCAAGAATATGTTTTATAGTCCTTGGGCATATGACTTGCTTAGATAGCAAGCCCCACAAATTTTATGGGCATATGACTTGCTTAGCTAACAAGCCCCAAGAATTTATGATGGCCATTAATATTGTGGTCCTATATGATATATATATATATTTTATATAGTCATATGTTTTATAGTGTACGTTTATGATATAGTCTTATGCTTATGATTTATGTTATATGCTGTTAGTAGATTTTCCTTGCTGGGCATTAGGCTCATTCTTCTATTTTTTAGTGTGATGTAGGAAAATGATTATGGAAGGCGGAAGGATTCTTGGCAGCTTGACTTGTGTGTTAAGGATGAATGGACTGCATGGACTGCGTGTCGATCAAGGATGATGTCATTTAGTCTTTTGAATTATGTTTCTTTTGTAATTCCGCAAATAGTATTTAAAAAATTGAATTAAAGTTTATGTTTTATGTTTTATGTTTTATAAACAATGGGATCCCATACCATATCACATTTTATTTTATACTTTTATGTTATTGATAAAATATTTTGGGTTTTCAATAAAGATATGTTATTTCTTATGTTTGTATCAAAATAATCGTAGCTATGTCTAGAAGTTTTAATGGTCAAAGGTCTTAGAAATAGTTGGGTCATTACAATAGGTTCAATATGGAAGCAACAAAGTTGGGAAGTTCAACTAGAGAGGAGCTCAAGATGGCTTTTACTACGGGAGTTCGTCCATGAAGCAGGTTATGGTGTAACATACTCAAGAGAGAAGTTACAAACTTAGATGACTTCTTCAAAAGAGCACAAAAGTATATATGTGTGGAAAAGGACCATAAGAACTTGCATGTTGTACCAATACGTCTGAAGATTCTGTGTAAAAGAGAACATCGTGATAGAGGAATCGCTGATCAAGTTGAAAATTGGAAGAGGACTAAAAAGGCTTCAAAGTATAAGCTAGCAGGATTCATCAAATCATCATAATCGGCCCCAATAAAGATCCAAAGCAGGTGTCTAGCCTCACGAGCCCCAATAGGTGATTGACTAGGTGCGAAACAGGCACCTAGCCTTGCGACGTATATATATATATATAAAAGTATTTATAATACATATATGTGAGAGTAGTGAACTTTATGAGACAACATTTGAATCTATAAGGACTAGCTACCCTTATAGAATCTGAAAAAGACAAAAGGTTCCTCAAAAGTGACCTCGTCACGAACAAACCCATCTTGTAAAGAGACCACGTCGTAGAAGATGAAAGGGGAACCCAAAGAGATCCCCAAGTCTAGATCAACTGAGTCGCCTTACCAAGGGAAAAAGGGCCTTGAAAATAGGCGTTCGCAAGGTTTCACAAGGACCATCTCCCTACAAGGGTCTCAAAAACCATAAAAGGGTCTCAAAGAAGATGCTTATGAAAAGGGTCTCAAAGAAGACGCTTGCGAAAGGGGTCTCAAAGAAGACGCTTGCGAAAAGGGTCTCAAAGAAGACGCTTGTGAAAAGGGTCTCACAGAAGACGCTTGCAAAAGGGGTCTTGAAGAAGACGCTTGCAAAAATAGTACAATGCATAAAGACGAGAAGGACGCTTCTAGCACAAAATAAAATGCGTGCGCAAAAATATATAAAAAGATAGCGAGAACCTAAAGGGTCAACATATCCTTACGAGTAATGAAGGTTCACCAACAGACACGAATCACATGTAGTAGCGGGGTCCTAAAGGGAACCCTTTCAAAATAAAGTTATTGACCATGAGGACTTGCTAAAATCCCTCACAAAAAAAAAAAGAATAGCTTGTCAAAGTCCTAGACTAAGGAAAACAAGGCGGTGAGACACCTCACACCTTGCGAGAGGATCTCGCATAGCAAGGGCACCCTTCCTCGGCAAGACTATCCTTAACTTTACAACTCAATCGGGCTCCATTCTTTCATTGGAAATTTGTATAAATGCCACCTTAAGACGTAAATGAAGAATGAAGTCACAAAAACACAAAAGAGACCTCACACAGCGAGAGGGCCCTAGCATAGCGAGACCAAATGTTTAATGTGCCCCTGAGCCTCATATAAGCCTTATCCTTGGAAGGAAGGTCGATGAAGGCCTTGGGATGTCAACGGATGAAGCGCAAAGAAAAGGAGGCAAGCCTCCCCATGTGAGAGGGTCTCGCTGTGCGAGACCATCTCGCATAGCCAGGTCTTCATCGCCCAATATTGCTGAATGACATCCTTTGCTACTTTCTGGGCCTCCAAGAATAATGCAATTATCGCACTCATGAAAAAATAAGTATAAACATCATAACAAGTCCACAAGGATGTCTAAAGACCTCCTCATAGACTGGGGGGCAAGTGTGGATGCCAAAATTCCACCAAGGAAAAAATCTTTGGTCCCTGGTTGGAATACATGGCTAAAGGTCACTTAGTCGTGCTATCGGGCTCGGGCCTATAGGTCTTGTGAATATGGAATAATTTCTCTTAAAGCTTCCCTCGGTGAAAGTATGAAAACCCTAGGCGCACATCTCCCTCGTCCAATGGCCTCGCATAGCGAGGCCCAATCCCCGTGTGCAGGCCTACGGGCTTCTCGCATGATGGCGCTAGGCGCGTATGAATACGGGAGATTGTCCCAATGGAAACATCACATTATGAGCCATGAATTTTGGCCTTGCTAAGCTAAGGGGCCAAACTAAACGTTGCAAGAGGACGGGTGCACAAGGCCCTCGCATAGCGAGGTCCGGAGTGCCTGCACGAGGTTGACATGCTCATGGGTTGAGATGCACTCGCATGCATAAGGGTTGTCAAAGGCACTCGAGATGTACGCCTACCTCCATTCAAAGGGAGCCTCGCATAGCAAGGCCCTACCTACCTTAACGCCGAGAGATGTCGAGGGCACCCGAGCCATATGCCTCGATCGCGCCTGCATCTTGCGACCTTGCCTCGCACCAGCGTCTCGCGCAGCAAGGCACGCCGCACCATGGTCCCACGCTCCCGCGCCTCATATAGAGAGGCACACCTCGCCTCGCCCGCGCCTGCATCTCACGACCCTACCCCGTGCCAGCTTCTCGCACAGCAAGGCACATCACACCACGGTCCAGCGCAACAGCACCTCGCACAGCGAGGCACACCGAGCCTCGCCTGCACCTACATCTCGCAACCTTGCATCGCGCCAGCGTCTCACGAAGCAAGGCATGCCGCACCATGGTCTTGCACACCTTGCCTCGCCTTGTCTGCATCAGTGCCTTGCGCGCCCACCCATCATGAGGGGCACCGAGGGCGTCGTGAGCATTCCTTGCCGAGGGTATCACGCCAGGAGTGTCCTGAGGGTATCGCCCCTAGGATGTCGTGAAGTCACCCATCACAAGGAGTGCTGGGGGTGCCGCAAAAAAGGCCTCACGAGACACCTCTAAGCTCATTTTCATAGGGCCATCTCGCAAGGTCCTTGATTGCCAAGCACCTTGGAATAACATATAAGGATTTCAACACTTGAAGTCCCTGGGAATAAGGTAACTTGCGAGGGTAAAAACTTGTGGCTCGAGGAGCTCGTACAGGTACGGAATGCAGCTGCAAACCAAGAAGATTTAGAGTACGGACACGATGTCCACGCCAGACAAGTAGCGGCAGTACAAGAGTGGTTCATAGCAAGTTCTCCCCTAACACGCTTATGAGGTTTGTACCCGACAAGTAGTGGAGGCACATATGGTACCAACGCAGGAGTACTTTTGCAGACCCTCGACATGTACTAGAGCTGACCACCACTCTTCCAACACCACTACCACCTGTGCTACTACCCCAACAGTGTAGCCAAGTACCTTCTTGTCTCTTGGGACCACCTTGTATTAGAGGCCATTAGAGCCAGGCTATAAATAGACCTCCACCCCTCAAGCTAAGGAGTTGGAAAATTCATTGTATACAGAGGCTATTAAGCAATATACGAATGTTTACTCCATTGTTGATATGTTTTTATTTTTCCTTAAGTCTATACTAAGTTCTTATCTAGCTATCTCCATATTTACCTTTGAGTTTTCTGACCTAACATTGTTGACGAGTTCTCACCATCAACAGTTGTGAATTAATTAATTATTTGACTAATTAATTTTTTATTTTTATATTAGTTAAAGTTAATTTAATGAGTTTTTGGATTAATATTATAGAGAGTTTAATATTATCTTAGTATAAGATAATTATTCAAATATGATAATATAAGATAAAGTTAATTGATATTTATTTTTGAAATAATATTTATATTATTTTAAATGAATAAATATATTATCTTATTTTTAATTAAACAAACAAATGAGGAAATTGGGGGCGCTAAAGTGTGCCATACGCCACTTACTGTGCTTGCATAGTGAATGGCGCCACACATGGCTACCATGTGCCTGAGATTTGAATTTGAATTCTTTAAATTTAAATTTGTATAAATATGTTTATTTATTCATTTAATTAATATTTTTTAATTTGACTAAAATACATCATTAAATAAAATATAACTGATCAGTTTTAAATTAGAGATGTAATTTTTCTATTATCTCTATGTTTAAGAAGGAAGTCACACGTATCAGTTGATAGAATTTTCTAAGACTAAAAATTGAAAAGACTCTCTAAGGCTTCTCTTCTCAAAACTCTCTCTAGATCTTATGTGCTGAGAATATCTAAACAGCTTAAAAATCAAACATTTGCATCTCACGTGTCCACAGATGTCCTTGTATGTTTGAGGATCGCCTTGGAAGACTTTGGTATGAGTCTCAATCAGATCTACACGTGGATAGGAAGATCGTTTGATAATACAAAAAGATACTAGGACACTTGATAGGATTTGAGAGATATTCTTCAGTTATTTTATGTGCATTGATTTAATGTATAAATATATGTATTGATCCTGACTCGATATTAATAATTTTTTATTAAAGCATCACCCTTCTATTGTGACCCTAATTTTTCTATTTTAATACCAAGATAAACACCCACTCATCATCTAGATCCATCATCAATTTAAATCTAAATCTATCCAAAGTCTAAGACCATAAACTCTTAAGAATTTACCATAATCGAATCTCAAAACTAGCATCGCATGTTAGAATTCAATCATCAAAATGATAAGAACCTTAAGAACTATACCATAACTCTAATGGTCAAGACTACCACTTCAAATCTACTCCTTTTTGGACTTCAACTCTAAAATTCACAACAATGCCCTCTAAAATATACACTAAGAGGAATAACAAGATCAAAACTTACCCTTGGTGTGGATCTTTCCAAAGCCCAAACTATAGTCGTTCATTTGCTTGTTTTCAGTTTCTACTCTACAAACACAACATAGGGTATCTAAGTAGTAATGCATGGGCATAATTCAATGAGAAAATCCAAAAGAAACTCACCCTTGATGGTGTTTCATCCTAGCCGAGCCTTATAGAGTTTCCCTCTTCCTTTTTCTAAAGTTATCCCCTTCTTTCATTCTTTCTTTCATCTTTTGAAAATAGGCTCAGTACAAATGAGAGAAAAATTGCCCAATTCTCAACCTTTCTCTCAACTAACTACCCTCTAATAATAAAGCAAAGCTCCCCCCCCCCCCCCCCCCCTCATTTCCTTGCTTTAATGGAAACCTAA
This sequence comes from Humulus lupulus, assembly GCF_963169125.1. Lineage (NCBI taxonomy): Eukaryota > Viridiplantae > Streptophyta > Magnoliopsida > Rosales > Cannabaceae > Humulus > Humulus lupulus. The sequence continues at coordinate 216,605,531 of NC_084793.1, forward strand.
GTGTCATCCTTTGATACTAAATGTGCTTAATGTATTAGTTAATCCACTAACCAATAAATGAATTCCAAAACTGCCCATATTTCTCATAATTCCATTTATTGGGAAAATACTATTGGGGGTTAGAGGCTCATAACCTTAGTTTTGTATTACAGCTCAAATCACAAGTAATCTAAACTTTAATCGAAAATAATCACAAAGTACATAAACACAAAAAATAAAGTGTAGAGTAGACATTTCTTGAGGAAGAACCTTCAAACATAAAATCACAGGTCTATGATTTAATGTGAACCACAAATGTTACAAGGCTTGTCACAAATGAATATTTGTTGTTAAAAAATCTCTAATCCTAGTCTAATCCTTGGAATTGCTTGAAGCTACAACATTGGGATGAGGTTAAGATTCATAAGCCTTGAATCTTAATACAAGTCAAGCTTTCATGATGAAGATCTTGGAGAAAACTAGTAATCTTCAAAGCTAGAGAGAGTGAGAGAGTTCTTTGAGAGAGAGAGAGAGAGGTGAGTGATCAAGTCACCAATTAACTCAAATAAACCATTTAAATAGAATAGGAACCTCATTAGAATCTACCAATGTAATTAGAGCATTTTGATTTGAATTTTAGAGGCAAAACACGTCACTGTTCGGACTCATACGAACAACCCAGACAACATGTCGCCTGGGTGCTGTGTTGCCGATGCCTCTAACTTGGCCCTCCAAAATTTGTCTAAAAAAATTCCCAAATGCTCCCAAACATTTTGGGTACTCTTATATACTTCAAAGAAACACTTTTGACCTAGAAAGATGATTTAAAAATGCCTATACCGAAAGTCAACTCTCACATGTTGACTTTTGTGAAATCGTTATGGTTTTGCACCTTTTCGTGCCTAACCAATTTCACTGTGTATTTAATTAAACTAAACATTCCCCCACTTGGTTAAATGTATCCACAATTTTCTAGCTAAATGATATTAATGGATAAAATAAAGTTCCTTTTGGGTTTGAGTTTTATCTTAGTGAAAACACTACAAAGCTTCTACTGAAATGCTAATGTATTCTTAACAAACTGAATCCAACATTTCTAGTGATAAAAACCAGTAATGTCTCACACACCTCTATCTGATTACTCATGTATTTCTCACTTTTGCGTTTAGCACTTTTATGGCCTTGTGCTTGATCCATTCATGAACCATCCGGAGAGAAAACTCCTACTCTCTTGAGAGGCAGCACCACCTCTAGGTTCACATAGGTGAAATTCTTACAACATTTTTGCTACCTTTAGAGATGATTGTTGCTCTTCAAATGAATTTGATTAAAAGCCTATGGCTTAACCCTCATGTCCGGTAGCAACCAAAATTATCTCATCCTTGATGGGACCTTTAAGTTGTTAATGTTGAAACTATTCCATTGTCAATGACTTGTTCTTACCCACTGAACTCTACACTTGATGTATACAAGTTTTACGTTGGGTTTCCATCATTGTGGAATCAATTGGTCAAGGAGCTTTATTCCCATCCCTCTCTTTGTGGAACTCACCAAATCTCTCACCAGAGGTTTGGTAAAAGAATCTGCTAAGTTCATTTCCCCTTATAACAAACCCTTCCAGTTGTTCGATATACACCTCCTCATCGAGGTTACCATTTAGGAATGTCGTTTTGACATCCATTTGATGAACATATAGGTTTTTTATTGATGATAACACAAACAAAAATCTTATAGATGTTGTCCTTGCTACTAGTGCATTGGTGTCAAAATAGTGTATGCCCTCCTTTTGACAAATCCCTTTGGCCACCAATCTTGCCTTATCAGATTGAATGGTCCAAGTAGTGTTGTATTTTCTTCAAAATACCCACTTGCAACCTATTGGCTTTGATCCTTATGGTATATCAACAATCTCCCAAGTGTGGTTAAACATAATTGAATCCATCTCATCATTTATTGCCTCCTTACAAAAGTTAGAATCCCTAGAGAGCATAACTTCTTAGAAAGTTTTAGGATCATCCTCCACTTGAAGTACCATAGGATACTTCCAAGTGTCTCCCTTATGGTTTCCCTCTACTGGGTAAAGAGTCTCCACTTGAGAGGTTTTAATTTGAGATCCATTCTCTTTAAGCATTTGGCTTCTTCTAGGCAATATTAGTTGCTCTACAACCCTTGAAGGTAACTTCTCTTGAGTTCCTTCTACCGAGATCGGTTCTTGAGGCTTATTGTAACTATACCATAAATTCTCAAAGTACTCAACTTCTCTTTATTCAATTATCACATTAGACTTAAACTCTAATAGCCTATTGTTGTACCCCAAAAATACGAGTTGAATTACTCAGCACGGGGCACAAATAGTAGACAAACATATGAAGAAAGCGTACATATAGAGCATCTTGCTAACTCTGGAGTGTGTAGCTCGAGTCAACTTGACAGCTTACGAAAACCAGATAGTCTCCAAATTGCTTCTTGCGCCAACAACTTAGTTTGAGATATGCATCACCTTGATCACCTTCGTGAAACTCTGAACGTGACCCGTGTTAGTTCAGATTAGTCCTATGACACCCACCTCGAAGGAAGTTTTCAGCTCATGGAAGCCTGATCATGATGCGTAGTGGAGGATCCCAAAAGACACGGAGATTCTTTACACACCTCATAAAGGCGCAGATTTTAGTATGCATTTATTACCCGATATAATAGATATAAATTTAATAGGAAATCATATATTTATGTAAATGGGAAGTTACCCAAGTTTTTCAGTTACTATATTAATGCATGGTTACCCAAAACAGTCCATGAGAATATCCTATAAATACAACGGGAATGGACAGTTAAAGGGATTTTTTGTATGTAAAAACTCTGTTGAAATTGTCATCAACAATTTCTTCAAGAGTCCCAAACAGATAAATAAGAGTGACTTGTGGATTAGGTGGATTTTAACCACTACACCACGTAAAATCATGTGAGCATTTTGTACTCTTATTTTTTGCCATTTCTTATACATTCGGTTTACTAAAACCCTAATCTCTCTATTGTCGGATTTCTAAATCCTCTATTGTCGAAAAACCGCATCAACGGATTGGTGCTTTCGTTGAGAGCATATTAGGCTTGAATTCCCACATAAATTTCAACCCAACAATCACTATGGTGGTCACTCCTTCCATGTGCGACAACAAAACGGAGCAACCTGATGATCAGGAGGGTCACCATGCAACCATCCCCCACTGGAGAAGGTACATCCGCGCAACATCACCTTGGGAAACAACATGTGGACCAAGATGATGCTGGGAGCTCGGTAACACGCCCACCAAATCCCCTTGTTGGGTACCTGACAACCATCGAGAAGGAAAATTCCTTGTTAAGGAACCATCTTGGTCGGGCCAACAAGCATATTGAGGAGATTTTAGCTCGATTACCCACTCCTACAATTGATGCTGATGTCGGAAGGAGGCAAAGTGGGTCCCACAGACCCCATAGGAATAATCGACCTAATATCAGTCACACTGTTAGAATTGTATCTCCGAGTTCCGTACATTTAGAATGGACTCCGTGAAATACTCAACCTGTCGATCCCCATAGGAATCATCAACCTAATGTCAGCAGTTCAGTCCAAATTGCGACACTGAGTTCCATACCTTCTGAACGGATTGCATGAAATGCTCAACCTGTCAACCCTCGCATGAATAATAATTCAACTCACACTCCTAGGAATCACCCTGGCTAGATAGGGCGAGCTAAAATCGATTCAAGCAGAAGAGACATCCTAGCAAATCCATTTGTGCCTCGGCCAGCAACCCTGGCACGGATAAACGAATCTACATTGCCTTCAACTCGAGAAATTGGAGTAGACCGAGGGCGAGCTAATCTAGTTGGTCTTGATGGAACAAGGATAGCTTCACCAATAAGTCATCCTCCATCATTGATTCAACATCCAAAGCCACCTCGCCCACAAAGAAATTCTTCAGCCCAATGGGATAGCAGGAGAAATTCTCCCCCTTCAGAAGACGCTTATATCTCATGATCTCGCACCAATAATCCAGGTCCCTGATCCCATCCATGAGCTGTAAGTTTCACGAATGGGAGTTGTTGGACAGAGAGCAAACGTGGAGGCAAACATGAGAGCGACCTAATGAATCATTTCAGCTCCACACAAAGTCTTTGTTCCGACCCGCATTCTGACCTGCGTGATCATCTAAACTCACAAAGATGACACCCAGCTCGCCACGATGATTTGAGTTATACTCAAGTCAGGGGAGATCCGTCTATTGTATGTGACAATGGGAATGTCACGCTTAATCGAGCTCAATCTTGGAGGGATAATAACTTGTCTAACGCGTACCTAGAGACCACAGACCCAATCCTCGAGCAGGTGGCCTTAATGGAGGAGCATACGGAAAGACTCTTGTCTAGAAAAGACATCGATGACTGTGATTCTGATGAGGAGCTCAAGCCTTTTGCTCCCCATATTACGACAGCTCCATATCTTACTGAATTCAAGATGTCGACCATGCCCACATATAATGGAACCACTGATCCGTTTAATCACCTAGGGCCCTTCAACATGCTGATGATGGCCCACAATGTAAATTTTGACCTAAGGTGTATTATGTTCCCCCAATTTTGACTAGACCGGCCAAATTGTGGTTAAATAAATATATAAAACATTCAATCTCCTACTAGAAAAATCTATCTTCCAAGTTCAAAAGATAGTTTTAGTTTGTAAAAGAGACTCGAGTAGAGGCTAATTCACTGGTTAACATCAAGCAGCAACCCCGTTAATCCTTGAAGGCATATGTCAACCAATTCACAAAAGTAGCGGCTCGAGCTAGAGACACTAATGATAGCTCTATGCTCATGGCTATAAGGAAGGGAATTATCGTAGGAGGAGATTCATAGAAAGAACTCTAAAGAAAAAGAGTGAAGAATGTAGATGAATTCTTGGCTCAAGCTCAAGAATGGATAAATTTGGAAGAGGCATATTCTGTTGTGGCAGGAACCAGCCACACCCCCATTCAGCCAGTTGGAGTGGTAACGGATGCTAGTGTTGTGGCTCAGCCCGCTACCAAGAATAACCAGTCGAGTGATAATAAACAGAAATGAAATGGTGAGGGCAACCAGAATGGGCATAAGAAAAATAATCACAGGGATAAATATACCTCCATCTACACCACCTATATAGATTTAACGGATACATGAGAACGTATTCATTTAGCTAACTCTACCCGCCTTCCATGGAAGAAGCCCGAGCCCATGAAGCATCAAAGGGCGAAAAGAGACCAAGCTAAATTTTGTCGGTATCATAATGACATTGGTCACAACACTGACAATTGTCATCAATTGAAAGATGAGATCGAGACTCTCATCCGGGATGGACCGTTAGCACAATATGATCGAAACAGGGTAGCTCCTAGTCAGCCGATGGAGCAAAACCCACAGCCAGCTCAGGCAGGCCAGGATAACCCTCAACCAACTCAAGGAAATCAGGTTATCCCTCATCCTTTTGAAGGAGGGGAAATAGCCACTATTGTTGGAGGGCCCCATTTGGCAGGAACGAGCAGTGGAGCCCAGAAAAGGTATATCCAGGAGGTGAAGATGTACAATGGCACCGAATTTTTACCAAAGCAGAGGTTATCAAAGCAACATCGGTTGGACAAAAACCAATTATTTTTATGGAAGAGGCCATTAGCCACGTCCAATTCCCACATAATGACCCGCTAGTGATAACCATCTAGCTTGCTAATTGAAGAGTACGAAGGATACTGATCGACAACGGAAGCTCCATAAATGTGTTATTCAGGTCCACCCTTGAAAAGATAGGACTATCTGTAGACAATTTTAAAGCGACCTCAATGACCCTCTATGGATTTTCAGGAGAGGGGATGGCAGACATAGGAACAATCGAGCTCATAGTCACATTGGGTGAGGATACACGAGTTGTCACCAAGATGCTCGATTTTGTGGTAAATGATTGTCTGGCAGCCAACAATGCAATTTTGCGGAGACCTGTGTTGATGACATTAGAAGCTATAGCTTCATTTCACCATCTGGCCATGGAATTCCCATCGTCTCGGGGATATGCACTGTGAGGGTAGATCAACTCGCTGCCAAGGAATGCTATAGCATTTCCATGAAGGGAAAATCACAACCCAAGCAGCAAGACATGGTAATAACCGAGGAGAATGAGGAACCTCGGGAAATGGTAGTTGTCAACAAGGTGGAAGAACCTCAGGAAGTAAGAAATGAGGTTGCCCAACGCGAAGAAATTGATTCGAGATTAGGCGAAGAGAGATCTGAGCTACATGTTTTAGAGGAGTTAGGGGAAATCATCCTTGACCTAGAAGTACCTTTGAAAAGGGTAAAGGTTGCGAAAAATCTCGGATCCAAAAGAAAGGAGCTGGTAAATTTTTTCATAATACGTCTTGACATCTTTGCCTGGTCACATGAGGACATGGTAGGAATCAGTCCAAGCATGATGATGCACACATTAACCCTGGAAAAAAACGTACGAGCAAAGGCACTGAAACATAGGTTGTTGGGAAATGAGCGAGGAGAAGCTCTAGAGGAAGAGGTAGCTTGCTTATCAAAGTGTGGGTTCATCAGGGAGGCGAAATATCTGACCTGGATAATCAACCCCATTTTGATCCCGAAGCCTAATCGAAAGTGGAGAACCTACATCGATTTCTCTGACCTTAATAAAGTATGTCCCAAGGATCGTTTCCCACTACCTAGAATTGATCAACTAGTAGATGCAATTGTTGGTCACGAGCTTATGTCCTTCATGGATTCTTGTTTTGGATATAACTAGATCGCAATGAACCCTGAAAACATAGAGCACACTGGTTCATGACCGAGCATAATGTATATTGCTACAAAGTTATGCCATTCGGGTTGAAGAATGCAGGTGCAACGTATCAAAGGGTGGTCAACAAGATGTTCATTAAGTAGATTACGAGAAACATGGAGGTGTATGTTGATGATATGCTCGTCAAGTCAAAGACTGTTGATAACCATGTTTCCGATCTGGAAGAATGTTTTGGCATGCTAAAAAAATACAAAATGAAGTTGAACCCCCAGAAATGTACTTTTGGGGTGTCATCGGGAAAGTTCTTAAGCTTCATAGTCAATGCGAGGGGATAGAGGCAAACCCAAAAAATATCAGGTCTCTATTAGAGATGCCTTCACTAAGGTCGTAAAAAGATGTACAAAGCTTAATAGGAAAATTCACTGCCTTGAACCGATTCCTATCAACTTCCATAGACAAATACCTTCACATATACAACTTTCTCAGGGGAAATAGACAGTTTGAATGGATAAAAGAATGTGAACATGAATTTCAGGATCTGAAGATTCATCTAGCTGAGCCCCTTGTGTTATCGAAACCAACTGTTGGGGAAGGTCTATATTTATACTTAGGTGTAATAGAAAATGCGGACAGTGTTGTATTAGTTGGGGAGGAGAATTGAGCACAGAAACAAGTGTATTATGTGAGAAAGAGGCTTTTGGTAGCTGAATCCAGATATCATCTAATTGAAAAACTTGTGTTTTGTTTGATACTGGCTTTAAGAAAACTCAGGCCACATTTTCAGTCCCACAATATACACATCCTAACCGATCAACCTTTAAGGTAGGTCTTGCAAAGCCCTGAGACATCGAGATGTTGTTAAAGTGGGCCATCGAACTTAGTCACTTCGAGATACTATACACACTACAACAATTATACCCATATATTACATTAAAATATAGCATATTTTAATAAGTGCTATTGTCGCATGGTAATAGAAAAACACGAAAAATGGGCGGTAAATGAAATACACAGGCGCCAAATGAAACACAAAAGCAATAATCCCTAATTACTCTACACGCCTCCTCTGTTTCTCTCTCACACTCAATAACTCTCTCTCTCTCTCTCACTCGTTCAATCTTTCTTTCTTTCTCTCTGTTTGTTGCAGGTGTGTAACAAGGTGATGGGGCTTACGGCTTCGGTCGTGTGACAGGGAGGCTCGACTCTTGGGTCTATGACGTGGCTGGCTCGTGGGTGTGACGGTGCTTGCGGCGGTGGGTCTACGGCGTGGCGTGGCTCGACTCGTGGGTCTACCACGGAGATTGACTTGCAGAGAAATGGTCCAGCAGGCTGTACAGGGAGGAGCTCCAGCTGCTTACACCCAAGAAATGGAGAGGCTAACCGCTAAAGAATCCCTTCTTCTTGTTGTGAGTCTCAAGTTTTAAGAATTTGTGTATTGTAGTTGAAATGTGCTTTCCTTTTTGACATATATGAACTTGTTGCAGGAACATCTAAAGGAGATGAAATTGTTTAGTGATTTTCCTCTTCTTGTGGATTTGCAATCTCTTTTATTTTAGCATTAGTATGTTATTGTTGGCCACTTGACCCACACATCCTGTTTATGTGTTTTGGATATATGAATATTTATTTCTCTCAAAAAGGAAAGTCTATTGGTGTACGTTTCAAGATAGAACTTTTTAATTTTTGGTATTATTATTATTTTGCGTAGTATTTTGATCTGTTAATCTTCACTGATTTAGACTCTTTAGATATATCTATATACCGTAATTTTTTTTATATATATTTTATAGCAGACAGTAGATATTGATTATCTAATGACATGCAGGTTATATGCCTTCGGATATGTACAATTTAAACTCAGCATATGGTTCTGAGGAGGAACTTAAACACTGCATTGAAGAAATGCATTCTCAAGACCTTTTGGTATGTTTGTGATTTTTTTTTATTTGAAGTTGAGTTTTGGATGTTAAATTTGGTTTTAAAACCTGGTGCTATGTCTGTATTTCTATGAATATAGACCTTGGGAGATGTTGTGCTGAATCATCGGTGTGCACATAAACAGGTTAGACATTGTTATACAAATTCTTCTTTTTTTTCAAATTATTCTGAGTGCGAATATATTTATCATTTCTAGGAACCTATGAGAATGGTGGCTTGTCATATGTGGTAAACTAATATAAAAAATTTATTTTTATCATATCTATTGTTACGATCAAGTGATAATATAGTTACTTAATCAGAAGTATTTTAGGTTCCATTTAAGAATGTTTTTGAGGCCTCTATTACAGAATATATATATATATATATGTATTGCTGTTTTCAGAGCCCAAATGGTGTTTGGAACATTTTTGGTGGCAAGCTTTCTTGGGGTCCTGAGGCAATTGTTTGCGATGATCCAAATTTTCAGGGTCGTGGAAACCCTTCTAGTGGTACCTTTTCATTCAATTGTTTATTGATGTAGTAATTATAAGTGCTTGACATAGAATGCCTTGCAGTAGCATGCATGTGGATATTTACATGCATACATATGCATGTGTATATGTCTAAATGTTAATGTTCGATAGATGAAAATGTCAATATGTCATTATTAATTTTAATAATTAAGCTGGAAATGATTAACATGTTATAATAGTTTTGATGATTAAGCTGGAAAATGAGAGAGCATTCTATCTTACTTAGTTGCTCTTAATTTTTGCATAGGTGATATATTCCATGCTGCACCAAACATCGATCATTCCCAGGAGTTTGTAAGAAAAGATATAAAAGAGTGGTTAAATTGGCCTCGAAATTACATTGGTTATGATGGGTGGCGCCTCGACTTCGTGAGGTAATGTATTTCTCAACTTTTTAAGCTTTACATGTGTTTCAAACACTTCCTGCTGATTTCTGTGCTAGGATTGCTTATTCATAGATCACAATGATGAAGCTGGATGGAAAGCAATGTATATGAGATTAGATCCTCATCACCATTCATTTAAAAATAAAAATAAAAATAAAAATTCTGTTTGTATTGTTGAGAGCACTGTGTGCTTGTGCATTTACAGGTCATCAGTGACTTTTACAATAAATGAACATCATTCTTTCCATCTTTGAGATCTATCCCATTTTTGTCTTTTTGAGTCAAAGATGCTGATATTGATATGAATGAAGCATAACTTTATAAAGTCATGTCTTTAGACGGCTCTGCTAAGGACATTAATATTCTATATGCTCCAGTCAATTTCATTTGTTTAGTACTGTACTCAACTTTTCTGACTGAACATGCCATCTAATTGTAACATGTGTCACCTTGATGTTCAAAGGAGACTAATTTAAGAGGTATCACAGTGACTTTTGTCAACTGCAGATTACACTAATTGGAATGATAGGATGCTTGGGAAAGTTTTGAATGGTTCTATAAATTCAGAATTATATTTCTATTCCTATATTTTAGTAGAAGTTTTTGTCTTATATGTTGTTCACAGGGGCTTCTCAGGTTCTTATGTAAAAGAATATATTGAAGCTTCAAATCCTGCATTTGCTATTGGAGAATATTGGGATAGTTTAGGTTATGAGCATGGCGACTTGTGTTACAATCAAGGTAAGAACTTAAGGCCCGAAAGAAAGTCTTCACTTAAGGATTTTAGCTGTTATGTTTGCTCAATGTTGAGAGATCTATGTCCATTCACGTACAGTTTATTTACCTGCTACCTCACTGTTTTCAGGGTGGCATTTTTTTTTTAAAATTTTTTTTTTCAAGTGCCTACAAACTTGTTGAATTGATCTTCCAGATTGGGGCATAGAATACAAGATTTCTAAAATACCATGTTTGATTATTCATCTGGGGTCTAGATGTCTGGAGACTTTTTTGGCTACCCAAGATGGGTTAAGATTTTGATCTTGCTCTACCAATACATACGTGGACCTAGAATTATTTTACAAAACAATGAGTTAGAAATTGAAGCAAGGGAACCTGAATCATGTTATTTATGTCATGCACTGTTTGTTAGGCAGCTAGAAAAGATCAGTTTACTTTATATAAGATACACTCTTTTATTTATTTATTTACTTTTGTGCGTGTGGGGATGGAACACTCAAATTATAGATGCTCATAGGCAAAGGATAGTCAATTGGATCAATGCCACAGGGGGTACTTCATCAGCATTTGATGTCACAACAAAGGTGATGTTTCTGCTTTCTCAAGTTTCTCATAATATCTATTTTAATTTCCCAGATATTTCATTTCTTATTTTACTTATTTTCAATGAAAGATGTAAACTCTTGAGGTATTGCCCTTGTGCAGGGAATCCTCCACTCTGCTCTGCATAATCAATACTGGAGATTGATAGATCCTCAAGGCAAACCAACTGGAGTTATGGGATGGTGGCCTTCGCGTGCTGTCACATTTCTAGAGAACCATGATACAGGATCAACACAGGTCTCTCTCTTACATGCATTTAATTATTCAGAAAAAGGCACAAACATGCACATTGGTAATACGATCTGTAGTATGAATAGCCAAATTTGCAAGATTCGCTAGAGCGATTGTCTACTACTTATATGCTGCTCTCTATGCTTTTTCCTACTGGCACTTCTTGATGTTGGTTAAGAAGCCAAACTTTTATCCTTGATAAGCAAATACTATACAAATTTTAGTTATAACTTATTTATATAGTGATATCTATATCTAATGAGCTTGAATTGAGGGAAATTGACTTTCTATTTTCTTCCAGGGTCACTGGCCATTTCCACGAGATAAGCTTGCACAGGGATATGCCTATATTCTGACCCATCCTGGAACAGTAAGTTCTTTGCCACTCAATTGCTTGAGTGTAGCCTTCATTCCATTAAAGCTTCCATAAAACTTCACCTGGTGGATATAGAGTACATAATCTTTTCTTGAGCCAACTTAAACTCCTTGTTCCCTTTTTGCAGCCTTAAGATGAACTAGTATGAGAAATAACTTAAACCCTTAATTTCATTGCTAAATTTTTCCTTAGTATATGTAAGATTTCTATGAATTTTAGAAGCTGCAATCCATCACGTAATAGTTTGTTTACACCTCATGGTTATTTTCAATAGCATTATTCTAGTAATTTAGTTGTTTTCCATATGGTTATATTCCAGTGGCATTGTATTAGCTATTATAAATTCATTGTTACTTTTTATATTTATTTTTTCATCATGAATTCTTTGCTTCGCATAGAATTGGAACCATATGTTTGAAATTTAGAGTACTGTGGCCACTTGCTGTTCTATGAACACTGTTAACTCCATATATGCTAGCTAATTAAGAAGTGAAGTTTTCTCTTATCTCTGGTTTTGTTGCTTTTTGAGTGTAATATATTATTTTTATGCAGTACTCTATTCAATTTCCATGTACGTAACAATTTCCATGAACAAAGTGTAGTCACAGTTTTCTTTTCCTTTTACTGAGAAAAACAAAATCAATAAAAGCCAAGTATTATATATGGTAATATGCATTTGGGTGCATGTTATATGGTAATATGCATCTAGCTATACATGATATGTTTCTTGAATTTTTTTTGTCTTGTTCATGCAGCTTCTAATTGATGGTAACTTATTATTTTAATAACATAATTGCTGGTGCCTTTTGTGTGTTTATAATTTGTTTTTGTTTGCATATAGTGTGTTTATTTTCTTGAGTTATTTGATTCCTTCTAGCTTTTTTTTTATTTTGAAGTTGTTTAGAGAGCAATATAAGGGAATTATTTTCTAAGTAGTTGCAAAGAGCAACAATAGAAATAGAAAAAAAATTAAGAAAACAGGGCATAAAAAACAACTAGATGATTCTTTTTACTGCAATATGTGGGAACTTTTCGTTTGAGCATTAGTTTTTATTCCCCTGCCCCATACGTTATTCTCATAATAGAGGGGATTTAGAGCAGTGATTGGTAATCCACCGCTTCAAAATAAAACCAAAACTTCCCCATTAGTTAGTTACAATGCCCCAACACTTGTACTTTCTCTCTCATTCATCACCACTGTCCTATGCATATACATAAGAGCAATGATTGTGCTTAACATCAAAACTAGTAAATAATAAGAGTTAATTATAAATGAATTCAGTATGTCTTTTAGCATTATTACTACTTTTTTTTCTTATTATTATTATTATATGAGAGTGTTCCCTAGCTTAATATTTGAAACCAGTCCAAACTTCTTCCCCTTTTTCCACCTGTTATTATATTTGGAACAAGTCAAGATTCCCTTTTGTTAAAAAAAATGACACCCAACTTATATGTTGAGGAAGCTGAGCTAAATTAGACAAATATTTGTTGTTGTACTATTCTAAAGGGATTAGTGTAATATTAGTAATAGTGGATATATGTGGTATTAATGGTCCTATTTTTGTGTAAGAATTTGAAGAGTGCGCCCATAATATGGCCAAGCCAAGTGGGCGCTGATGTCTAAATCGGTTGAGGACATTTGATGTTAGTCTTGCAATATGGCCAACTTTGTCTGAATGAATTATGCATTTCGATTATAAAAATATAAAAATAATTGCTTAAAAAAGCCAGTTCAAATTTGATCAAATTTGGCCAAAGAGCATGGGCTCCCTAATTTTGTGGTGGATTCTTATTGTTCAAATGCTGTCATTTTTTTGTGTAAGAAAGATTATGTTCCTTACTGATTTATTAGATAGTGTGATTCTCCCTTATACCCAGGACTGACTGGGTTTTTGTGTTTCAGATTGTTTAGCAAATGTTCAAAGCTTGTTCTTCCTCTTAAAGAAAAAAATAAATCTGTTATCTTCTTCTTCTTCTTCTGAAACTGATATATTAACTATACAGTGGAGCAGTGGAGCAGGACCTTTGTGTTGCTCAGACCCTCCAATCCTTGATCCACACAGTGGAGCAGGCCATGTCGAGAAACTTGGTGGCCTTCCCACCTATGTCATCGGTTCTCCCTACTCTAAGCATGCTGCTGTTCTTATTTCTGATGTATATGGTAATTTTATCATTATTTTGTTCTTATTTAAGCTTTATATTATATTGGGTTCTTACTAATTTGATCACTTGCCCTGGCTTGAAATTATGTGTCACTACTGTTCTTTTGGATAAATTTTTCATTTTGTTTGATAAATTTTTCACTACTCTTATTGTTATCTCTGTATCGTGTGATGTACTGGATTAAATTGATGGGATCAGAATGCTTTGTTAATTTACAATATTTGATTAGAAGGAAAATTTTACGTAAAGGACCATTCAAGTTCACTGTTTTTTTCTTACTAGCTCTCCATCTATCTATAATATTTGGGAACCATAAAACTATAACAATTGTTATTTATGTACTTAGCGGCACAAACCAACCATTTGAGTTACCTCTCATGGATTCGTTAAGACTCGCTATTAAGCACTTGCATGACAGTTTTTTTTTCTTTTTTGTTTGAGAAAAATAAGTTGTGATTTGTATTAATGATGTTGTGTGCCCTCTTGAAAACTAATACAAGCTTCTGCCTATTAAAAATCATGCTTTAAAGTTTAATTAAGTGCTTGTTCTCTTTGTTTAATTAACCCTATTCAATCCCCAAATAACATTCAGCCATTTACTACAATTCAGAGTTGTTTAAGTTCTTGGCACAATGTTCCAGTGATATTTCATTATAAGTCTGTAAAAATTATAGTATAGCATTCATTCATTACCTGGGCTAAATACATGTTAGTTTGGATTCCAAGTGGGTTAATGAAATCTTTTACAGGTCTTTGTTAAGTTGTGCAAAATAGCTAGTGGTATGAGGTTCATCTCATCTGATGTTCATGCATATCTATGTAATAATCTATTTGGTTTTAAGGGAAATAATATGTGTCTAATGTCCATATGTGCTGTTTTAGGTTCAGATCACTTCTAGGACTTGTCAACCAGACCCAAAGGGATATCATAGAATGTGAGAATTTTGTCTTCTGGACAAGTGCACAAAGAATGATGAATTGAAGGATGGAGCAAGTTTCATGCATGGTTTACTTTTGTGTATCTTGTAATGTTTTTGTTTTTCATATTTGAAGTAAAAAATGTTCAAGAAACTTTATTATGTTATGCTTTCAAACTTAAGTTAGAACTAAGATCTCATGAAGTAGATATATTCATGGTTTGAATTAGTTATTGTTTAATGTAATACTTATGGTTTATCAATATATTGAGAATTACATTTTATGATTAATTTTGAATTTTTTTTTATCAAAATACAATAATGAAAATCTTTTAATTAAAAAAAAAACCATATAAGTATACTTATCAAAATAAAATTTAAAATTTTATTACTAATGTTATGATTTAAAAACATATTATAAGCATAAAAAATCGTTATGGTTTATATAATATAACAAATTAAAAATGTTATCGAAATAATCAAATGTAACAGTTGAAAAGTGTTATGAAAAAAGTACAAGATTAAACTTCAAATTTATAACCAAAAACTCTATCTAAATGTTATTATTTGAATATTATAGCACCTAAAAATGTGTTATTGAATAGTTTAAGATAACACCGAACATAACATTCAAAAACTGTTATAGAAAAGACTGGATTTTTAATAACAGGGGCTATGTTAGCATTTTCAGAAGTGCTATCAATAGTCCCGGTTAGCAGTTTTTAAGTGTTATGAATACTGTTTTTTCTTGTAGTGACAAACCACGAACAACAATCAAAGGCCAAGCGCTCGCTGACTTCGTGGCTGAATTATGGGGTTCCAAGACGAACCAATAAGAGAACCTCAACAAGAGTTGTGGAAACTCTTCGTGGACGGATTTTCAAATGAGAACGAGTCTGGAGCTGAAATAATTTTAATTTCGCCTGAAGGACATCGGTTCCATAAGGCTCTCAAATTTGGCTTCGATGCCTCCAACAAAAAAGCAGAGTACAAGGCATTATTGGCCAGAGTTTGAATAGAAAATGAGCTGAAAGCAAGATCAATTCAATGCATTAGCGATTCTCATCACGTGGTTCATCAAGTATTATGGGAGTACCAAGCTTGAGGAATCAAAATGGTAGCTTATCTAGCTATGGTTAAAGCTGAAGTGTTTGAATTTGAGTTCTATTCCATCGAGTAGGTCCCCCGCGAACAAAACACTAATGATGATGCTCTAGCTCATCTCGCTACCGCAAAGGAAGCGGACACATTAAATGTAGTTCCCATAGAGTTCTTGTAACAATCAAGTATCGAGAAGGAGTCAGTAGAAGTGAGAGTAATTTGCACAGAACTGACCTGGATGACTCCTATTGTCGAGTACCTCACGACTGGTAAACTACTAGAATATCAAAAGATTGCAATAAAATTATTGTATCAAGTCCCACGGTATGTAATGGTTGAATGAATTCTCTTCAGGCCCTCCTGCGATGTGTTCTACCCGAGGAAGCCCAAACCATCCTTATAAGTACACGAAGGGTTTTGTGGTGACCATGTGATGGACCCAAAACGGGTATGTTTTAAATATTTATAACTCGCAAGCGCACAAATCGTATATGAAATATAATGTTCGTGTAAGCACGAGATCGAACCCAAATGAGTTGTCTAAAATCGAAAAGAAAACTACTTTAAATCAAAATTAATAAATTCTAACCTAGCTCCAAAGATTGATGAAATTTTTGTATAATGAAAATAAAATAAAAGATAATAATAAAGATATTAAAGAAAATATATATAACTAAATTAATAATTTTAAAGAAGATAGTAAAAGAAAGATTATTAAGATAATAAAATCCACAAAATATAAGTTCAATAATATTTAAAAGTACATTGATTCCCAAGTTTTAGTAATAGTCGAAATTAATCAAACCATCATTTATTCAAATTAGAGATTCTATTTAAGCACAAGTTTTTATAAAAATATAGGATCTATCTTCACTTTTCAAAAAGTATAATTTCAAAGCATTTAGTGTAAATCAATCTAATGAAATAACAAATAAATCAATGAACATTATTTATAAGGAAAAACATAATATTTTTGTTCTAAGCATGGATGTGTACAATTTAATGACACATCTTACACAAAGAATATTATGTTTTTGCACTAATGAAGAACAAAGTGTAAATATGTGCTAACAATCCAAAATACATGATATTTAAGATGAAAGAAGATATTTGAAGAAGAAAATCCATAAACTTTATTGCACAAAATGGAAAATCAACACACAACATAAATACTATCTAGTTACATATTGTTTCATCATCACCTTTATAATCTTAAAAAGATTAGAAACGCATAACTAGAATAGAAAATACAAACATAACTTAGGAAAATTTGGAGGAAAACCCCCAAATTGTTCCTCTAAAAATACATAGAAAATTAACAAAAAAGAAGAAGAAGATGAAGAGAATAGAGAGATTTGAAAGTGAAGAAACTTTGTGATATGACCTCCCCCTAAAAAATGAGCACTCTTAATGGTCTTGAAAATTCCTTATTTATAGCCAAAATGAGAGTATTAAAATAATCAATTTAAATTAATTAAATTAATAATAATATGGAAATAGGGATAAATTATAGGGTGTAATGATGGTGTTTTGGGGTAAAATGTGTAGAAAAGTTGGGTAAAAAATAGTATTTTTGGCAAAGGGGACAAGGGTACAAAAGTGAGCTTTTGTTGGGCTCCAAAAATGGTGGCTTTGGTGGGTGTTGGCAGCTGGTGGCATGGATAGTATTTGGGCCGACTTGGCCATGCGTGGGGTGGTAGGGTGTTGATGGGCCGAAGGCAGCAGCTGCTGGGTTGATTGCATTAGGCCTGGGGAGGCAGGCGGCTTGGAGGACACAGGCCTTTGCTATTTTTGCAATAGCTGGGTGAGCTACAGGAGGCAGGGGCGTTTTGGGCCTGGGACCATGGAGCTTTGGGTGGTTGCAAGGATGGTGCTGGCGTTGATTGCTGGGAGGAGCTCGGCTGGATGCTGGCTGCTAAGGCAGTGGCTGGATTGGAGGCACGGGCCCAGGAGGAAGCAGTTGCTGGAAGGAGATGCTTGAAGCAGCTGGCTGGAGTAGACGGGCCCAAGTGGGGCAGGCGGGCTAGGCCTGGGCTTGGGAGGAGCTGCATTTCATAAATGTCACAATTTTTTCCTTCTTTTTCTTGCTTTTCAAGAGCCCAAAAATTCAACATAGTTCCTACAAAATAAATATAAATTAAGTCATGATAAAATATTTTCAATTATAAAATAAATCATATTAATTCTTTGAAAAATATTAATTACAACTTAATTTAATTTAACATTTAGTTTCAATAAAACACATTTTTCTTACCTCAAACTAAACAACAATAATTCAAATCTACAACATATTACAACAGCATAACTTTAAAAATACCCAAAATTCTATAAAATCAAAATAAACCCAATAAATTCAAAATTACTTTAAAACTTAATAAATCAATTAAAAACTAAAGAATTAAGCAACAATTAGCACATAAAAAATGGTAGAATAACTCTATTTTGTAGAGTTATCACACCCCCAAACTTAATATTTTGCTAGTCCTCGAGCAAAAGAAAAATTAAAAACACACATTTTTTTTTTAATTGGTGATGTCAAATGTTTTTGTCAAAAATTACATAATGGAAATAGTTCAAAGAAAATCACAAATAAAAGTATAACTTATGTAATTAAGTAAAAAGTTAAAATTGTTTTCAAAATAAAATGTTTTTACATGCAAACACAAAAACATTAAATCATCATATGAAGATTTAGACAAGCATATGCAAACAAAAATTAATTAAATCTCAAGAGATAATCAACCAAATTCTAGGATTTTTCAAATTTTGTTTTTTTTAGAGATTTAAAGAATTTAATGTTTGAATAAAGTTTGTCCAAATATCACAATAATTCAAATAGAATAGAAAAGTGTCATATAAAAAAATCTATAATTAAACAAAACTAACTCAAAAATTAAAACAAAGCTTAAGATTTATTTATATTTTTCTAAGAACTTAGAACAATTTCAGTCATTATTATTATCATTAGAAAATGAAAATCACCAATATTTTTTTTTTCAAACAAAACAAAGAAAAAATATATATATATTTTACATTATATAAAAAATGAAAATCACATAAAAACAAAAAGAAAAACAAATAAAGAAAATAATTAAAAAAAAATTGAATTTTGCAACAAATGAAAAACATGCAAAAACACATAAACACCAAGAAAAACACATACACACTACCCCCAAACTTAAATGAAACATTGTCCTCAATGTTTAATAAGATAGAAAAAATTAAGAACTACTCCCTTGGATGAATGCTTCCTTGATTTGGTTCATTTTCTTTCTTCTCTTCTTTTTTTTTCTTCCTTTTTTAGGGCAAGAAGTTTCCTTCAAGCTTTAAAAAAACATTAAAAAAAAAAAAACACAACAAAAGTGAAATATAAAATTAAATATGAAATGAAACATGAAAAGAATGGATTGCCTCCCACAAAGCGCTTTAGTTTATAGTCTTTAGCTCGACTATAATTTTTTTTCTTTCAACCTACACCCAATCGATGGTGTAAAATTTCATTAGTATGGTGAGTTATGACTTTGATGCAAATGCCATAAATAATAATTAATAACATCACACCTACAAGAAACTTAGAAATATGCAATTTTAATGGAATATCAATAAAATAAGAAAATTGCATATCTATATTAGACTCCTTTTCATTTTGAGTAAATATACAAATTTGTTCATTTATGGGCTCTTGAGATATAATTAAATCTTTTTCATTTTCTTCACAAGCCTCAAGAATTATTTCATCCAACTCTTTTGTTTCATTAGGGGGTTGAATGCATATTACAAGTTCTTCAACTACTTCATTCTCTTTTTCACTTTGAATTTGTCTATTTGGATTGGGAATGGGTTGGTTGGGATAAACTTGTTTTTTCGACTCTATAACAGTTGCAAGTTGTCCTACTATTGTTTCAATTTTTGAGATTGACTGAGACTGGGCTTGTAAGATTTGGTAGGTTGGTTGTATGAACTGTTGTAGGGTATCCTCTAAAGATGGGCTCATTTCTTGTTGAATGGGATATGATAGGTCGGATTGGGCATGATTTTGATTATGCATGTTGAATTCATGCCCCATTGGAGACTGGGTATGACTCTATGAAAAAATTGGATTATAGGTGGGGGAAAAATGGATATCAAAAGATTCATGCATATCATACATATCATTAGTTTCTCCATAATTTAAATTTGAGTGCTCATAATTGTTGTACTCATAATTCCAACTATAGTTAAAATGATCCATATGGTAAACTAAATGACAAACTAATTTTTTTTTAAATGACAATTAAGGTAAAAAGAAAAATAAAATAAAATTAAGAAAACAAAAACAATGTTAAGATATTAAACAATTACACGATAATATGATAAAAGACAAAGAAAAATAAGGTAAAATTAAGTAAGATTATCAAAAATTAGGCAAGAGTAGGGAGGCATAGCATGCCATCAACCATAACAAAATTAAGGTAAGAATTAGGAGGCACAAGTGCCATCAACTAAAACATAAAATAAAAGACTATGAGGCACAAATGCCATCAACTATCACAAAATAATAATAATAACAACAATAACACAAAAGCTAGGAGGCACAAATGTCGTCAACTAACAAAGATATAAACGAAATAAAATTATAACAAAGTTAGGAGGCACAAGTCCCATCAACTATAAAAATTAAAATAATAGATAGGAGGCACAAGTGTCGTCAACTATAAAAATTAACAAGATAGATAGGAGGCACAAGTGCCGTCAACTATAAAAATTAAAAAGATAGAAAAAATTAGGAGGCACAAGTGCCGTCAAATAAAAATAAAAACAATAAATATAAATATATAAGTAAGTTTTTTTTTATGGGTGGTAGAGCCGTCCCAAATTTTCTTTTTATCTTTTTTTTTTTTAGTTTTTATAGTTTTAAATATATATTTTATATTTTTGTATATATATATTTTTATTTTTTTTAAGTGCAAAAATTAAAATAACTAGTAGAAGAATTTACTAACCTTGAGATAAATTTCATTTTTTTTCTTGCAACTCCCCAGCAACGGCGCCAAAAACTTGATGGACCCAAAACAGGTATGTTTTAAATATTTATAACTCGCAAGCGCACAAATCGTATATGAAATATAATGTTCGTGTAAGCACGAGAGCGAACCCAAAGGAGTTGTCTAAAATCAAAAAGAAAACTACTTTAAATCAAAATTAATAAATTCTAACCTAGCTCCAAAGATTGATGAAATCTTTGTATAATGAAAATAAAATAAAAGATAATAATAAAGATACTAAAGAAAATATATATAACTAAATTAATAATTTTAAACAAGATAGGAAAAGAAAGATTATTAAGATAATAAAATCCACAAAATATAAGTTCAATAATGCAATGCCCTACTTCCTTAGAGCCGTTACTAAGTGAGTTTTTAAATCAAAACTCTGTGCAAATAACTCGCTAACCGAGGTTTTTAAAACAAAAGTGTGACTAAGCAAAAGTTAAGGCTGTAATCTTTTGAAATTGCTCTACTTTATTGAAAACTTCATGTATCTATTATTTGGGATCCCAAAAATCAGGTTTGCAAAATGTTTTACAACTTAAAATAAGTTTACAGTTGATTGACTATCAAATTACAGGTTAATACAGCCCTTTAGAAAATGCCCCCAACCAAAGCAGTCGAGCAGGTCAAACATGTACGCGTCGCTTCATGCTCTCCGTACTCATGGCTGGTTGACTCATTCTTTGCCCTTACCTGCAACACAGAGCACCCGTGAGCCGAAGCCCAGCAAGAAAACTCATACAGTTCATAACATGTGCAAATTATACAGTTAACATATCCGATACTCGACAGATAAACAGGTCAGCCATCAAACTAAGCAAACACGGCCATGCCGCCCTAGAAGCCTTACCAAAGCCTGGGGTTTCGGTCCTCACCGTAAGGATATCCCATTTATCCACTGGGTCCTACCCTGACTATAAGCATCCCATGTGCTAAGTGTTACTTCCGGCCCCGCTGCCGTTCTCGGCTTCCTTGCCGTTCTTGGCTCATTAACCGTTCTCGCTACTATAATCACATATAGTATAATTCAAATAACATTCAAACATATAAAAATTCAATAAAAACTATACCATAATCATGTAATACCATTTAGGGCCGTGCCCTGCATTAACACTATGGGTCCATGCCCTGTCCTACGGGTGCTACATTTTTCCTTACCTGTATCCCGAGCTTTCTGATGCACCAAGGCCACAAGCACGGTCCTCTAGCACGAGCCCCTCTGAAATCCCAGTCACAACACACATAAAACACTTTTTAATACTAACCAACCCAAAACCACTTCCCGGGACCAATCCCGCACTCTCGGGACCTCTAATTCCTTAAAACAATACATTGGAACCAACCCCCGAGTCCCCGGGCAAAAGCCCTAAAAACCCAAATTTTTGCCTGTCAAAATGGCCTAGGGCCGCGGCACTCCCCTCAAGGGCTGCGGCGCCCAGCGGCTAGCCCCAAATCCTGATGCAACCTCGCGCCGCAGCGCCCAAGAATAGGGCCGCGGCGCTCCTTCGCGAACCCAGATTTCTGGGTTTTCTCTTGCATTTTTCCCGAGCTAAAACCCCTCCAAATCATCCCAAACAATTACCTAAACCCCAAGATCAATTTAAAACTTCAAATGAACCATCCAACAACCCATAAACACTAGTATCAAGATCAAAAACACAATCACACCCAAAAATCCACACCTTTGATTTCAACTTCAGAAAATTTAAACCCATAGCTCAAAACTTAAACCATGCTTCGATTTCTTAAACCAAAACACAAACAAGCCTTAAATTTACATAGAATCCTTACCTTGAATGAAGAATCCAACCCTAAGCTTCCTTGATTCATCTCCTAAGTCTCCAAATTTCAGCTCCTACAACTCCTCTTCTTCTTCTTCTTGCCCTAACTTTTCCCTCTAGCTTTTCTTCTCTTTATTTTTAACAAAACCAAAATAGGACCAAGCCTAAACCGTGTACCCCTTTAACCCAGCTGAACATTGACTAAACCCCCTTCAAAATGACCATATTACCCCTCCTAATAATCATTTCCTAACTAACACTTCAAGGGCACTCTAGTCCATTCACTTCTATTTCAATTCTACCATTTTCCATCTAAACTTGTTACTCACAGCAGTTACAAATGGTTACCCAGGTTACTCAATCACCAATAACTATAACCACTAGTTCTCAACTCAACTCACAAAATTCCCCAAGATACCCCTAGGCTCCTCCCGAGCCGGGTATAAAATCCCGTTGTGACTTTTGAGTTAACTAGCTCTCTAGGACCGTCTCGGCACGTGCATCACAATAATAACACCACCCACACGTGGTACAAATCACATAATACAATTATCACATATATGCCCACAGCGGGCTAAAATTACCAATTTACCCATATCATACAAATGGAGTCCGCATGCATATTTATTTCACCTAAACATGCATACTAATCACATATTCATTAAATTCACATAAACTAATGCAATATAACAATTATTGCCCTCCAGGCACACTAATCAAGGCTCCAAGCCTTATTATCACATTTAGGTCGTTACAAATAATATTTAAAAGTACATTGATTACCAAGTTTTAGTAATAGTCGAAATTAATCAAACCATCATTTATTCAAATTAGATATTCTATTTAAGCACAAGTTTTTATAAAAATATAGGATCTATCTTCACTTTTCAAAAAGTATAATTTCAAAGCATTTAGTGTAAATCAATCTAATGAAATAACAAATAAATCAATGAGCATTATTTATAAGGAAAAACATAATATTTTTGTTCTAAGCATGGATGTGTACAATTTAATAACACATCTTACACAAAGAATATTATGTTTTTGCACTAATGAAGAACAAAGTGTAAATATGTGCTAACAATCCAAAATACATGATATTTAAGATTAAAGAAGATATTTGAAGAAGAAAATCCATAAACTTTATTGCACAAAATGGGAAATCAACACACAACATAAATACTATCTAGTTACATATTGTTTCATCATCACCTTAATAATCTTAAAAATATTAGAAACTCATAATTAGAATAGAAAATATAAACAAAAAAATTACAAACATAACATAGGAAAATTTGGAGGAAAACCCCCAAATTGTTCCTCTAAAAATACTGTAGTGCACCAAATTTTTTTTTTATTATTTAAATTTTTGTGATTTATTTTATTTAAATGTTAAGTGTGATGAATTGTTTTATTTAAGTGTTGTTATTTTATTTAGTTGTTGTTTGTTTTATTTGATTGTTTATTATTTTATTTAATTGTTAGAATTGTTTGGTATAATCTTTTTAATTTAAAATTTGTTAATCGTTTGTTTGGTTAATTAATTTAATAAGTGAATAATTGTGTAACATGTTTATTTTTCTATTAGTGTTACATTTTAAATAAGTGTGACAATTGAGGTAATTATGTGAGTTATGGTTGAATGCACTAAGGTGCATGGTAGATAGTGATGCACTCTAGTGTTTTAGTGTGTGCTAGTATATGGTAATAAGGTGCACATGTGTGGATTTTCTACACATTTTATAATTGCCATTTATTGATATTTTTGGGTAGTTTATTTTAATAAGTAGGAAATTAAATAAAAAAAAAAAGAAAATAAAGGATATGGAGAGAGGGTGGACGTGTAGTGTACGATATTAGGGGATTGTTTGATATTTTTTTTCCATTTTTCTTTTAAGAGAATAAAAGTTAATTGGATGAGGATAGACATTTTGGGAAACTATCATTTGACTCCAATCCTTTATAATAAAAGAAAAATAAAAAGGAATTATGAGAAAATAAAATAGAAAAAGGAAACTTACCATTTTGTGTTGGTGAGGCTTTATTGAGAGAGTTGAATAAAGGGGAAAGGAAAGGAAGAGAGGGGCATTCTTCCTTGTGGCTGCCGTGACCTAGAGAGAGAGAGAGAGTGGCGTGTAGAGAGAGAGGGAGAAGAAGAAAGAAAGAAAGAAAGAAGAAGAAGGTGAAGAGGAACCCATTTTAGAGTATGTTTTCTTGTATTTTTGGTTTGTCAAATCTCTTTTCTTGATTATATGTTATTGACTTTGTTTATTTGTTGTGTGTGATTGGATTCTTTCTCCTCCTCATGGTGGTTTTTAAATAAAACCCTAGGCTTGAACAAGGGGTGTGAAGTTTGGGTGTTGATCATATTGTGTTCTTGATTTTACAATCAAGAGAGGTAATGGTCTTTCTTAGCCTATATATTGGTTTTGATGG
The DNA here is from genome assembly GCF_963169125.1 of Humulus lupulus. NCBI lineage: Eukaryota > Viridiplantae > Streptophyta > Magnoliopsida > Rosales > Cannabaceae > Humulus > Humulus lupulus. Next base: position 216,630,527 of record NC_084793.1, read on the forward strand.
TGATGCTAATGGTTGATTATTGTAGGATTGATGATTATGATTTGTATTTTTAAGAGAATATGATTTGTTTAAAAGTGGTTCATGGGTATGATTGAGAAAATGGATTTGATAGGGTTTATAATGAGGATATATGTTATGTTTATATTGCTATGGTTATCTTTTTAATCTTTGATTTATGTAAAATGGTAAATGATGATTTTAGAAATATGATAAGAAATATGTTAGGTTTGTTATAAGGCATGTTTTTGAGATATGGTGTTTATGAATTTATGTATGTTATTGCCATTGTTATTGTTGTTGGATTTCATGTGTAGATTCATTGGAATAGAAAAATTGGTTTTATAAGATTTCATGTGAATATGTTAGTAATATTCTTAGAATTATGTATATAATAAGAGTATGATGAGATTTTGGACATGTATGATTTTATGTGAAATTTTTGGGATAAAAGATGAATCTATTGAGGAATTAAGCTTGCTGATTTTTGTAAATAATTGGGTAAAAGTTTGATAAAAAAATGATTTGCATGCATAAGTAATGTCCTTGATGTTATGTTACTTTTATGAAATTAAAAGGGGTATTTTAAGTCCCATTAAAATGATATTTTACTCAAATAATTACCTACATAATTTTTATTGAATTTTTATGAAAATATGAGTTTTTAAATTGAATATGGTGATTTTTAAAGATAAAAAATAGTTGCTGGAATTTTTGTAAGAAAATGTGAAGTGAGTTTCACTAAAATGAATTTGATGAGTTTTTGGAACAAATTATTTTCCTAAGTTATGGTAATATTGAAAAATGGTATTTTAAAATGGTAGGAATGCATATTTTGATAAGTTATGATTTTCCTTTATTTTGATTGAGAAAAATATTTAGATTCTATTTATTTGTGATTTTTGAAGAAAATAAATGGTGGCTGAAAGTTTGTTTTATAAAGGTTAAAAATGGTCATTTAATTGTCACATATGGATTTATGTTACATAAAACTAAGTCTTAAATAATTTAAATAAAAATATAATTTTTCCACACTTAAAAATATATTTTCTCACATCATTTATGTAACACAATGATAAAATTTATTTTTCTCAAGAAACATATTAAAAATAGGTATTTTAATTAATTCCAAGTTTTTGGTTAATTCTTTGTAATTTGAGATTAATGAATGAGATTGACACATATTTTATTTTTAAGCTAAATCAAATTATTTTATAAAATAAAATAATGTTTTGAGAAATTTAATCAACTTAGAAATGTTAAGAAAAATAAAGCATGTTATATGTCTATTGATTTTAAAACAATAAAAGTAAGAAATGTAGAATTATCGTTTTTAAAACGTCTCTATTACGCAATGTTCCCACGTATGCATGTTACATGCAACTCCACTTTTACGTCCAAAATTATGTTTATTATTCAACTAAGTGGTTTTTATAAAAAGATCATGCATGTAAAATAGGTAAAACGAGCATTATTCTTTTATGGCTTTATGTGTAGTTAAGAATAATTGCATGTTATGTGTAACGGTTATTATGTGTGCATGGCCCATGCACACGTGAGTTGTATGGAAAGGCAAAATAGTAATTTTATGAACCTAAGAAATGTTGTTTTGATTATGATATAGGCTTGTTGAAAGATTGTGAAAATTTCTTAGCTTGGACCTGAGGTAAGGAAGTTAGATAGATTCTATGATTTTATGCTATGAATGGTAAGACTGTTGTATGAATGAATTGTTATGAATTATGAATGCCATAATGTGATGATATGTTGAATGTGATATGTGTATGGATGTTAGATACATCAAACAAGTTACGATGTTAGATACATCAAACAGATTACGATGTTAGATACATCGAACGAGTTACTAAGGACATTGAGACGTAACTCCTAGGGCGGACGCGCCGAGGTTATTCAAGGACCAGAGACTCCTGTTTACCTCATAGGGTGACATGGACAACTAGCGATCCATGCTCATCATGTATGCTGTATGATTGTGATATGATGATATGTTACAATTATGTTATGATATGATGATATGTTACGATTATGTTATGATATGATGATATGTTACGATTATGTTATGATATACCATGATGTTTTAGATGAACGTTAGTATTTGTATTTGTTGTATTCTTACTTGCTTATTTGTTTGTACTTCCTTATTGGGCTTTTAGCTCACCCCCCTTACTTTCCTTCCAGGTAGCAAATAGGATTTCTTTATGGCACGCGTGGTGACGTGAGGAGTTCTATCACCATGGGGTGTATGGCGTGGGGTAATCCTATGGACGGAAAAACGATCATCGTAGAACGCCATTTAAATTATGTTTTGTTTAAGAGACTTTCCTAAATTATCAGTGGGACTCAGTTATTTAATTTTGTTTCTTTTAAACTTTGCATAAAAATTTATGTTTTCTTTTAAAACTAATGGCGCCAACTTGCATGGTTTTAAGCAAGTCCCCACTGAGACTTTGATAATGAGTGGTATTCTTTTACAAACTATGTTATGCGAATGTTTTATAAGTATTAGCTTAGGGCGTTCTTTACAAATGGTATCAAAGACGGTCGTCCATGTTACCAAGGACCCCCCCCCCCCCCATACACGCTAAAGATGGGAAAATCTCTCTTCACCGCGTCGTAAGTATTTGCTTATGTGTTATTACTTGCTCCTATTTTATTTAATTTTTTTTTTCCATTGTTAACTGCTGTAGTTAATATGCCTCCTGTGTTAAGAACAACAAAGAAACAATTGATTAAGGAGATTCGCGCGATTCCAAAAGTCGAGCTTGACGAAGACTTTTACGATTGGAGGATAGCGGTCTTAAAGACGACAAAGGAGGTTTGCGATCGAATACAAGGAATAATGAATAAGAGGGGAGCCTTGCTTTGGCCCATAGAGCAATTCTGGGTGATGAGTGAGGCGTTGTCGATGTATTCAGAGGCTCTCCTACAGTGGAATCGATCTTGGAATGATGTTATGCCTCAGGATCTGGAGTTTAGCACCATAGAGTTTACGATTCGCGATTTTCTGGAAAATTACGAATTTAGTCGTCTGGAGCTGGTACTAGTAAAGACCAATGATGGCGCAATAGAGGAGCGTATAGAGACGGTGCATGACGTGGAAGGAGAATCGACAGTAGAGGAAGTACTGCAAGCTATACCACGTCTGACCGCGAGGATGGAGATTATGGCAAGCGCGCCTGACTATTTCCACATTCCGGGGGACATCTTTAACTATGATTCAGGGGACGAGTCCACCGTCGAGGACTAGAGTCCATTTCGTGATCGTCGCATGAGGATGCCAATAAATAAGATGGATTAATAATAATTTTCTAAGACCTTAAGGAAATATGTTTTGATTGATTAAGCACTTTTTGGGATTGTTTAATTTTGGAATATTTTAAACATTTTGAATACTATGGATATTGTATTGCAAATTTAAATGGTGTGATGTGAATGCATGATTTACAAATATCCATCGATATGCAATGTTCCTTCCTTATGATTTTTCCTGTGATTGCTTTAGAACTTCATCATGTCAACTAGAGGAAGAGGAGGAAGGGGAAGAGGTAGAGGCAGAGGAAAGGGTGCCTCCACAAGGTCTGAAACTACGGCCATCCCTGACGTTGAAGTGCCAACTGTTCAACCTACAACTCCAGCAGTGCCAACTGTGGACCTGGCTGCAGAGGTGGCAAGGTTAAGAGAAGAGTTGAGACTAAGAGATGAGGAGCTAGCGCAAGCTAGACAAGCACCACAAACATCTCAAATGCACCCTATACCTCAAGTACCAGTGGCATAACCTCAGCCGCCAGTACCACCACCTGCACCACAACCTGTAGCCTATGGGTTTGAACCAGTATATGAACGCTTCAAGAAACAAGCCCCACCGACGTTTGAAGGGAAAGTTGATCCAATGGTGGCAGAAGATTGGCTAAGGTCTGTTGAAGCTATTTTTGATCATATGGAGTTAGATGATCGCCAAAGGGTTTCCTGCGCAGCTTATCTACTTAAGATGGATGCACGGATTTGGTGGGATGTGACTAAACAGACCCATGATCCAAATACCATGACTTGGGCGCAGTTTGTCCAGGCATTCAGTAAGAAGTATTATAGTCCAGCGGTGCTAGCAACTAAGGTTGATGAATTTATAACTCTGGTTCAAGGGAGCCTTTCGGTCACCGACTATGCACAGAAGTTCGATCGATTGGCCAAGTTTGCCCCTGAAGTGGTGCCGACTGATGCAATGCGAGTCCAGAGGTTTGTAAGGGGACTCAAACCGATGATAGCAAGGGATGTTAGGATGACTAGCGCTGAGGTGGCCAGTTATGCAGAGGTATTGGATAGAGCTCTTGAGGCTGAATATTTGGAGGATCGAATATGGAAGGATAATGCCGCTAGAAGAGAGAACCACCGCAACAAGAACTTCCATGAGAGCGACAAGAGAAAGGCTATCGAAGGGGAGAATAGTGGGGTTGATAAAAGACCTAGACCTCCAGTCACGAACAGCAACAACCACAACTCTCAGAACCATAGGAACCGCAATAACTGCTTCAATGACCGGAACCGTGGGAACCAACAGGGCAACCGAGTTGAGCATCCTACCTGCCCTAAATGCACAAGGAAACACCCAGGAGAGTGCTAGGCCGGTTCCAACAAATGCTTCAAGTGCGGCCAGACAGGATACTTGCGGAAGAATTGCCCACAATGGAAGGCGGGACAGAATAACAATAACAATCTGGTGCCAGCAAGAGTCTTCGCCTTAACTCAGAATGAAGCGGCCAATAGCAACACCGTGGTTACAGGTCAGCTCCCTATATCTGGTACAATGTGTAGAGTCTTAATTGATTCTGGAGCAGCTCATTCCTATGTTTCCATGAATGTGATTGATAGACTGAATATGCCTTGTAAGATGTTTGCACACCCTTTTCTCTGACCTTTGGAAATGAGGCTATGCTCCCAATAGAGGCTCTAGTGATGTCGCATAGGCAAAGAACCTACAACCAGGATCGAAATCATGACCTGCTTAATGCATCCCTGGATTTCATTGAAGAACGATGGGAGGAGTCCTAATTAGAGCTCGCCCATTACTAGCAAAGAGTTGTTCTCTATTTTAACTCGAAAGTAAAAGGACGTAGACTCAAACTGGGTGACTTAGTTCTCTGAGGGATGTTTTTTGGCAAACAAAGATCCTAAAGATGGTGTATTAGGACCGAACTGGGAAGAACCCTACCAGATCGTGGAAATCTTACATGAAGGAACCTTCAAACTAGCTCAGTTAAGTGGAGAATTGGTCCCACAAACCTGGAATGTTCTACATCTCTAAAATTACTATCAGTAATAGATCAACTTTGTTATTTTTTAATGTTTTTAATATTTTTCCATGTAAGGCTTATTTATAAAAGTCGTTCTATTTTAATAACACATGATTCTTATGTAATTTAAATGTAGAATCAATATTTTATCTTATTCTTATGATGTATCACGAGCTCATTTTGTAATAGGGACCTAGAATATTCATAAAGTATGATCGCTTAAGGGCATATAACCCTCGAAAAGTCTTCGAAATATTCAACAAATTTAGGCTAAATTGTTTTGCAACTTAGAATTTGGAAAATTGGTTACTCTTCGACTTCTTAAAGCTTGAGATTTCAAATAAATTCTTAATACAAACTAAGTTAAGAATATTCAAAGCATAAACAAAACCTAGAAATCAAATGGGAAACTTTGGATATAACCATGTTTGAGGCCTGATTCCTAACAGGTGTAACACTATTAGGCGAACAAACTAATTGATATAACCAGGTCTGAGGCCTGATTCCTAACATGTGTAATGCTATTAGGTGAAAAAGTGTTGGATATAACCAGGTTGTTGACCACGATTTTGGCCAACGACGAGTAGACGTCAAAACTACAATAAACCTTCAAGAGAAAAAATATGACAGATAATTTTATAGTGGTTCAGCCCCAATTTATTGGTAATAGCCTAATCCACTTGGAGTTGTGATATATTTAGCCTACACTTAAGATCTGATGAACTTGAGCCAACTGAGTTTCTTAAGTGCAAGTAGAAAATACAGAGTTTCTCTCTCTAAACTCTCTCAGAAAATGCCCCAAGAATGCACCAAGTAACAGTCCCCAAAATCTCAAAACGAGAGAGTTTTCTCAATCCCAAAAGATCAGATCCCCCTAAATGATTTCATGAGCCATTTATTTATAGGCTCATGGATCGTACATAAATATCTCCCTTTTACCAGGTCTTTGGTTCTTCCAACATACTTTAATTAATAAAATATAACTAAATCTAATATTACAACAATATGGCTATTATTCCGGGATATCTGAGAGATTCCCGCGCAGGTATGACCGATTCTTGTTGATGTCATTACTGGGATCTTTTGCATAGCCCTGCTCTGTTTAGTCGGTCCACACCACACCCAGGAGGAAAACTGAAGGGCCAAACACTTGACTAGTTGGCCAACACATGTCTGGTCGGCCAAACACTTGGCTGGTCGGACAAGCACATAAATGGGCGGACAAGCTCCTGACTGGGCGGACAATCATATGACTGGGCGGACAAGCACCTGACTGGACAGACAAGCACTTGACTGGGTGGACAAGCACCTGACTGGTCAGACAAGCACCTGACTGGGCAGACAAGCACTTGACTTGGTGGGCAAGCACCTGACTGATCTAACATGACACTTCTCTGGTCTAGCATGACACTTCTCTGGTCTAGCATGACACTTGATTGGTCAGTCAAAAATCTTCACCAGTCAGAAAGAAATTCTATCAGATCGGTCAGATCACTTTATCACAACTCCGAAGAGCCAATATATTTATTGACTATTAATGTGTCGTTCACGGACCATGTATTTCCACTTGTTACTTCTGATTGCCACGTCATCGAACTCCAATTTTTGGGGATAACACAGGTCATCAACCAAAATTTACTGGTGGAGCCCTCAGGCATTTATCTCGATCTAAAGTTAACCCCTATGACTATGCAAATGCACAAGGACTTAAAAAAAAAAGATTTCATAAACATGGTAAGATAATAGGTTAAGAGGAACAAAAAATAGATAAAAAATTAATAAACATGTACTAACACAGGTATATGAATATGTTGAGGAAAAATAACCTAGAACTAAACCTCAAGGCAATTGTCTCAGCTTAAAAGGACCACATAGAAAAGGCTCCAGGCATAAAATAAAATATATATGTAATAGGTCTCCCTTCATCCCTGAGCATGGGTAACTTGCCCCGGGGATGATACCTCTTCCTCCTCGGCCCCTATCGTAGCTCCAAAAGCCTTGAATGTATCTGCAGGCTACTTTGATAATCGGTCTTGGAACTTGGTGAGGTTGCGCCCCCAAAATTCTGCGTCCAGGAACGAGAAATCCCCTTCATGGTTATATGCCTAGACCCAATTGAACATTTCTTCTAAAGAGTTCTCTGCTTCAGCAGCGTCCTCCTTGGCCTTGGCCTCGACCTATGCAAGCTTCTGCTTAAGATTATTAACCTCTAATTGAAGCTAGTCCTACTGTTGAATTACCTTAAAGGCTTATGGTTTGGAAACTAGCTCATTCTCTTTCGAGGTCTTTAGGGCACTGTTGGCCTCGTCTTGGGAAGCCCTCATGGCATTGGCTTCCTCCAAGGAAACCTACACTTTCCCCAAGGTGGACATGGCCTCATCAACCTCAGCTTGGACCCGAGTGATGCCACAGATCTGAGCCATCCAAGACTACAAACAAAGGATAAAGAGGGGTTAGTTTTTGAAGGCATGGGAGGTGGAAGAAGAAGATCAGTATAACACTTATCGTCAGAGTCATCCCCAACACAAAGTCGAGGATGGTCATTGATGGTTGCAACTCAATAGCTTGCAACTCTTTGATGCTGACCACACTCGTGCGTTTCATCATAGGGCTCACAATTTCCTAATATGAGCCGCGCAGAGTCTCTGGATATTTCTCCACCCTGAGGAAGGGCACTGGGGTAGTAACTGTTGGGGCATCGGTTTGGGCAACCTACGGGATAGGAGTGGGGTCACAAAGATCTGGTGGAGGAGCTAGTAGGGTCATGACTACGATGGGTTAAGACTGCTTCTACTTCTAGGTGGAGCTGGCACCCTTGTCTTTTGTAGGAGACCCAGTGGCGGCTCCAGCTCTGGTAGTGGTTTTCTTCGATACCCTCAGCCTCTTTTCATGTGGTTCGGTTTTAAGGGATACTTTTAGATTCATGTCTTCATCTGCAAAAGAAAAACAGAAAAGTTAGACCCAAGAAATGTTAGTCAAGATATCATAAAGCAAAGAGTAACAATACAAGAACCCTACCCTTCGAACTAGAGGAGAAAACTACTATGATCGGCTCTGGATTATGAATCGGGTTGGGTAAAACCTCTAACTCTTGGATTATCATAGGAGGGAAAGACTCTAGTATTATTAGAATTTGAGATCTACGTGATCCAGGCTTCTCGACTAGACTAGACTCGTGCTCGACCTGCCTAATACCCGTGGTAAAAACACCATGACACAGGGAAGGCCATGACCAAAGGTTTTTACCGTATTCTTCAAAAATAGTGGACCTAAAGTGCAAGGTATTAACTACCACTATAGTACATTCGGGGTAAATATGATCGTGGTGTACGACCAATTGGTCAACACACTGAAGAAGGGTCACATTCAGGTCCGGATCTACCGGATGATGGCTCACGAGCTGCCTCAAATTAAATCAGATTAGCCTAAAACTGGCAGCAAGTTGGTTCATTTCTCTATATGGATTACCTTGGCTGGAGGTGCCGACTGCTGCCCCCAATTCAGCATGGCCTTGACTAGAATTCTGATTATCTTCATAAGCTCTTCTTTTACGCACCAACTGTGCGACCTCCTCTTCATCATCAACCTCCTCAATGACTAAAAGGAGATCTAGGGGATGAGGGATCTCGGGGAGGGGGCCTCGGGATTTGATGGCCAGTGTCTAATCCTTGCAGATACGCTTGCAAGCCACCATGGTGGCATCATTCACCACCATCCGAAACTCTTTCTCCTCGGTGGGAGCACGAGCTGGAGTCTCATATTGACCTCCGAGGTTCTTGGAACGCTCTGTTTTCTTATATATATGTGCACAAAGTAACAACTCCATCAGAATAAGTTTGAACTTGGTTAAGAAAGAATTCAGGTGCAAAGTTCAAGAAGTTGAGAAACTTACGAGAACAGTTGAGGTGAAATAAAGAATTGGTCCTTATAGTCATTTTGATGGCTAGGGAGGTTGATGATATAGGTTGTGCTGAGAAATCTTGTGAGGTAGTAGATGCCATCACCTCAACCCTTTGACTCTTGATTGGCCTTGAGGTGAAATAAATACATAATATCGGTAGGAGTAGGGACATCCCACTCATACTTCAAAAATAAATACTTCAACCCTGCCAGGAGTCAATACGAGTTCGGGGGAGTTAGAATGGTGTTAGTTCCACGTAGTTTAAAAAATCTACAAAGTACTGGTCCAAGAGAATGAAGGCACCTGCCTTCAGGTGCTCATCACTCCAAGCCCCAAGGTCGTCCTGGAGCGGGGTGCAATTTCGCTCTCCATCCAACGGAGGGTGGGTAACAAATACTTTGGAACCTGTCTTGATCCCGCGACTCAGTAAGATTTTGTTCACCTTGCCTTGAGTTTTTATATGAGATTTAATATGCACGACCTCAAAAAAGGTATCGAGGTCAACCACAACCTTCCTATCCACCACTGGGCCAAAGTTAGGAATATGGGTCTCGGAGGTGACCTACTTATCGTTATTTTTGTTTTGAGTGGAGGAGCTCGCCACTGATTTCTTCTTCTTGTTGGTAATAATTTAGTTCGCCTGGCAACAAAGTGGCCTGTTAGAGGCGACCTAACATATAACCTCATTGTGACACGTGAAGTAAGGGAAACCTAGGGTTTTATATTCGATTTACTCGACCTAAGATACCTATGAGCTAGATTCTCACCTAATGCTAATTTGTGAGTTAATGCGTGGTTAGAAATCATGTGCCATAACCTCAGGAAACCCTGATACTTCAAGATTCGCGTGTCATACCTAGTACCTCATTGGAAAGCAGTTTAATGCAAAACTACTAAAGATACAGTGACCCTCAAGCTACATAGAACTGGACCTAAAATACCCTCAAATCTTCAAATTCACATATTCAGACGTTCTTCTTTCAAACCCATAAATCACCCATTTTTTTGTGCATTATTTCTAATCAAATCTAGTACTATTGTTTTTGGCCTAACAAAAACCCACACAAAACTCAAACAGAACGAAAGTAAGACAAAGTACTGGAAAATTTCATAAAACTTGTTGAAAAATGAGAAAATGAAATTTGAACCAGGAATGATCATGCTTACAAATTAGTTTCTTGATTAATGAGTGAAGTAAGAACAAAAAGGGCTTGAAAAATCTGAGTGTGAGGACCTAGGGATCTATGAGAAGCAAGGGATTCCAAAAAGTTTGAATGTTATAAGGAGATTAAAGGCAAAAGGAAAATTTTGAATGCAAAGGTGGTAAGGCTCAGGAGTGGCTCTCCTATTTATATGTAAACTTTCGTAATCGATATAGGCCACACAATTAGATCAATTCAAGATCCAAGGGCTTAAATTAAATAAACCAAGTGGCTACAAAAGGTTGACCAGACAACTGACACAGTACTCGAAACTCGAACATGCGCTTATTACAGACGGACACTGTAACGTCCCAATTTCCCTAATAAGGCTTAGTGCCTTGATTAGGGGGCCAGGAGGGAAACAATGGATTTAATTGCATTATTATGTGATGATATGCATGATTATATGAATTATGTGGGTTATATTGTAATATGACTATATGGGAATGTTTAGGTGTATTAAGCATGCATGAGGGCATGTTACTTATTAGAAGGGCATTTTCATAATTTGGCCTATTGAGGGCATATTTGTATATATGTGTGTGTGTGTGTGTGTGTGCATATTGATTAAGACCACATTATTATGTGGATACATTTGAGTTATTCGGCACGAGACGATCCTAGGGAGCAAGTTAGTGGTTTAGTCACAATAGGGAGTAATACCCAGCTCGGGGCGGGCCATTGGGTATTGTGGGTAATTTGGAAAGTCACTGAGACCCATTGTTGCGTGAGCCGTACTTTAAGAGAAATAACAATATATTGGGTTCAGTAGAATTATTTTGGGGAGATTTGGGTATAAAGCGGGATTACAGAGTGAAAATGACATTTTTGCCCTTATGGGGTGTTGAGAGAGAAGCAAGTTGAGTGGGGGGGGGGGGGGGGCATTTTGGTCATTTTGGACCATTCGAATATAAGGGTATGCCTGAGTTAATTAACTCAGAAAAACACAAAATCTTACTCTTGTTCTCTCTCCTGTTCTCTCTCCCGTTCTCTCTTTAGGTTCATTAGCATTTTCGAAAGAAACTCAAGCTTTAGAGCTCGAATTCAACCGAGGTTAGAGTCATAATGATTATAGGGAAGATTAAAAGTTTTATAGCCTGGGAATTTAGCTGGAAAACAGATTTATCAGAGGTAATTTGAGCTTTTATTTTTCTGAGTTTTGTCTTTCATAGTTTCTTAAGCTTTCATTGAATTGTATTGTTTTGGTGAGTTTTTCATTCATTTGTGAGTTGGGTTTTGCTGCCTGTGATGTACTAATGATGTCTTGGAACTCAGTTATGGGTTTGATAGTGTTTTGGGGTGAATTTTAAGAAAATTTGTTTGGAGAAAACATTTGAAAAACGGGGTTCGAGGAGTCGCATCGCGACCCTCATGAACTCAGAGGCTAGGGCAATTCCCAAAACAGCCATCACGCCGCAGCACTTGTTGAGTTGTGCTGCAGCTCCTGTCCAAAGAAAAAGAGGGTTGGGCTCTCTCACTTGAGGAGAATCGCGGTGCATGTGACGAGGCACCGCGGCTCAAAGTGGATATTTTTGTCAAGTTAGGTTTTGGGTGGCGGGAACTCAAACCTAAGTGCTCGGGGAGGATTCTACTACCCGATTTAGTAGAAATCGAGGTCCCGGAGACTCAGAATCCGTTAGGAAGTCTTTATTAACTCAATATTTATATATATCATTTATTATGGTTGTGACTAGGATCGTGCTTGGGGGTTGTTAATTAACCTGTGCTTGGACTGAAGGTAAGAAAACTACACTTAATACATAATATATATGTGATTAGGGCTTGGCCCGGTTGTTAAATATAGGTTTGATTAGGGCTCGGACTCTTGTGAATGAGCATGATTATGATTGTGCCTATGATTGCTTCATTAAGCATGCTTGAATAATTTGTATGTGGATAATTGTTAAATGTTGTATGCATGTTTGCATTATCTAATTGAAAAGCATTGACTTTTAAGTCAAGGGCGGCAGTAGCACGTTGAGTGTTGGTCGAAAGCATTGAATTATAAGACAAGGGCGGCAATAACTCGTTGAGCGCTAGCCGATATGGTTAGGCCTAATCAGGAGGGTGATATACGCTTGACCGACCCTATGGTCATTGGAAAATTAAAGCACTAGGTACGATGGGCCAGCTCTAAGGCTAGTTATACAGAGGATAGGGTAATGGGCCCCGGGGTGACTCTATAGTCCCATATCCTAGGGCAACATGTCCCAGTATGACTTATTACTCATTTATTTAAGGCAACAGCTCCTTGGTGACTCTATGGTCAAGTATCTAGGGCGACGAGCCCTAGCGTGACACTGTAGTCACTTACCTGAATAAAATGCATGCATGAGTAGGGTTATTAATGCTAGGCATGCTTATTATGATTCTATGATATGTTGTTAACTGCTTATGATCATGGTTTAAGTTTTCTTGCCGATCCTCGGCTCACAGGTGCTTTGTGGTGCAGGTAAGGCGAAAGGGAAGTGGGACCAGCCATGAGTTGGAGAGCTTTGGTGGTGACATGAACATATGTTGCTGCCCGACCACCACGGCCGAGGTTTCTCAGAGGAAATAGGGTCAAACCCTATTTTGTCGCTTAGGTCATCTGGTTGTAACTTTTGAACTGTAATTAGCCTTGTAAACATTATATTGGGATCTCATGTACGAAAGTGAATATTTTAATGAGATGGTTATTCCTTTTTGACCAAAATCTTTAACCCTAATCTTTTAATTACCTTTAGTTACACGTTTATGGCCAAGAGACTTGTTTAGAGAGTCTAACACTATTTAAAATACATAGTGTAACGGTCTTGGCTATCTAAGGCGTTACAACTTGGAATCAGAGTATGCCATGGTTAAGGGTTTCTAAGGACTGGCTGAGCATGTAGACATGCCACTAAAGGAAAGCTCGACTCAAGGTTTGGTAACTATGAATGTTGTTATGTGTTTAACTTCTTAAATAAGATATAAATGCCTTATATGCTTGCCCTATTAGGAAGCATGTGATATTCTGATAGGGTGTGGCCCTTGATTATTGAATGATTGATAAAGACATGCTTATTAGCACTGATATTGCTTGTGAATGCAAGGGAAACACTTATTAGCATTGTTATATGTACATGTATGTCATGAAATGCTTATTAACACTGTTAAATGTTAAAGAAATACTTATCAACATTGCTATTTGTATTTACATGCCAACAAATTCTTATTAGCATCGTTGCTTATAAATGTCAGGAAGTGCTTATTAGCACCATGTTTGAGTACGAATATGAACTGACATGCTTATTAGCATGATTATTGAATGTGAATGCTTGTTTGTTCGGTCTTGGACTAAAGTTATTACTACCTAACTGGCCGAATTGATTACTACAGCAAGGTACAAGCTTGGAAGTGTGATTCAAGGGCAGTCAGATCTGCAAGCCAGCCAAGGAATACATGCTGAAAATGATAATCAGGGTTAGACCCCTCTGCCTGCTCCTAAGAACTAGCAGCAAGTGCTTACTGATATGTAAGCCAGGTTACTGAGGCAGGAAGAAGAGGTCCACTTTCTGAGACAGCAACAAGTTCCTACAGGGAACGTTCAGCTAGATGTACCACCTATGTTGGTGCCGACAGTATTACAGCCGGCAGAGGCTGGGAATTGATGTGAACCTTTCTATGAAAGGTTCAAGAAGCAGCACCCTCCAGTCTTTGAGGGTAGTGCAGATCTGACTAAGGCTGAATAGTGGATGAGCATGGTTACCACTATCCTAGATTTCATAAGGGTAGTTGGTAATAAGAGGGTGGCCTGTGCCACCTTTATGTTTCAGGAGGATGCCCAAATCTGGTGGGAAGTGATATCCCAGACCAGGAACATGAATGACATGGTTTGCGAGGAGTTCATAATGGTATTCAATGAAAAGTACTATAATGATGCAGTTTGGGCTGCGAAGGCAAAAGAATTCAGTAAGCTGCTACAGGGAAACATGTCAGTGATAGAGTATGCACTGAGATTTGATAGATTAGCCAAGTTCACCGCAGATTTGGTACCCACTGGTGGGACAAGGAATGAAATGTTCCTTTAGGGGCTACAACCTATGATATCATGTTTGCATTGCCACCGTGCCTGGAGTGACAACATATGGACAGGTGGTAGAGAAATCCCTTACGGCAGAGGACGCAAAGAACAAAATCTGGTGTAAGAATGCAGCCAAGAGGATGGGACCTCCATTTATGGGTTCAGGTATGGGCGGAGGCCCCAGTGACCAGAAAAGGAAGGCCCCAGATGCTTTTTCAACTCCAGACCTCGACAGGAGGCCACATGGTATACAGATAGGCCACCAGGGCAGCAATGAGGGCTAGAGGATTTACCAAGAGTGAGCTAGGAGTAGGAGGCGCCATGTGGGAGAGTGTCGATATTGTGCAGGATAGTGGGACATCTAAAGAAAGATTATGCAAGAGCAAGAAAGGAGGAACCAAGGAAGGCGGACAACTTAGCTCCAGCTTGAGTGTTCGCATTGACTCAGGCAGAGGCTGAGGCTAGTCCCTCAGTAGTGACAGGTCAGATTTCTAGTGTTGAAACCTCTTATATTGTTTTGATTGATTCTGGTGCTACACACTCTTTTTTTTTTCTAGTAGGGTAATTCATAGACTGTTTATACCATGTGATTATTATACTATAGGATTCGGAACCTTACTGTCCACTGGGGAGTTAGTAGTGTAACGATCCAAAAATTACTAATAAGGCTTAAGGGCCTTAATTAGTGTGCCAGGAGGGCATAATTGGTAATTATGTGAATATATGATTTAATTCATGATTATATGACTACGAGGAAATGATTAAGTGCATGTTTATGAGTATTGAATATGCATGTGGGCCCTGTTTTGCTTATAAGGGCATATTTGTAATTTTTGGCCCGTAGAGGGCATAAATGTAATTTTATGTGATTAATTGTTGAGACCACATTATTATGTGGATATATTTGCAGCATATGGTTCGAGACGGTCCTAGTGAGATGATTTGCGAAATAGTCACAGCGGGATTTATACCCGGCTCGGGGGAGCCTGGGGGTATTTTGGGAATTTGGAGAATAATTTGGGAATTTTTAGACAATGGGTAAATAATTGGTGATTAACTAGATGATAGGATTTAAGTGGTAAATAATAGGAACACTCAAGCAGCTAATGGGAACTGGGAGCAAAATGACTGAATTACCCTTTAGGCACTCTTGAAAAATTTAAATGGGTAGAGGGGCAAGTGAGTCATTTGGCTGTTAAAAGATATGTTCTGAATAAAGTAGAATAAAGAAGAAAGAGGTGGAACCTCCCTACTCTTTCTTGCTCACGTTCTCCTCTCAATTAGTTCAAAGGTTAGAAAGGGACAAGAAGGGAAAAAGCTTGGGTATTTGACTGGGATTTCTGAGCTAAGGTTGTAGGGCTGCAGAATTTTGGTTGGGAACTAGATTGGTTCTTGCTTGGGCAAAGCTGAAGAGAAGGCTTGTGGAGAGAATCCAGTTGAGGAATTTGGAGAACTTAGCCATTTTTGAGGTAAGGAGTCAAGACTTTAAGTTTGTTGAGTTTAGTTGAGTTAAATTCCTAAGTTCTTACCCTGGTTTTTATTGTGTTCTGGGTTTTGGGGAAAAGAGGTTTGATTTTTGGTGGTAGCTAGAGGGAAAGGAAGAATTGGTGGCTATTAGGGACAATCCAGAGGCTAGGATCGGAATCATCCAACTGAGGTAACCATTTTTGGCCCTTATTTGTTTTGAGTTTTCCAGTTTTAGATGGTGTTCTTGAGCTTCAAAGCTCAGTTTGATTTTTGTGTTTGATGAAGTTGTTAGGCAAGGTTTGGTGTTATGTGGGTGTTTTTGTTGAGCTATAGTGTATTGTAGGTTCAATTTTGAGTTTAGTTGAGGTTTGTATTGGATTTTTGGAGCTTTGGCTCGGGGAGGTTCGAAGAAAGAAAATTCATAAATTTGCATTTCTAGTATCAGCGCTGTAGCGCTAGGTTGGGAGCGCTACAGCGCTAGGCTGTGTTTTCTGGGGGTTTTGGGTTTCTATCTATAGCACTGTAGCGCCCACCTTATAGCGATGTAGCGCTCCTTAGCCTCCTGAAATTGGTTTTTGGGTATTTTCTTAGGGTTTTCGCTTAGGGGCTTGAAGGACCGGTTCACCACCTCGTTTGGTGGAACTTGGGGTCCCAAGAGCGCGAGTGTAGTCCTGGAATTGTCCTTTGGAGTTTGAACTCATCAAAGTACCATTTATGGATTGGGACTAGGTTTATCGCCAAGGCTCGGAGCTAAGGGTCGTGCTCGGAACCGTTTCACTTTCTCCGCTTGGAAATTAAAGGTAAGAATACTGCACCCGATTGTGTGATTATGTTGGGACTAAGAGTTCCCTATGTATGTATGCAATGTTGCATGACGGTATTATGCCATGTGAACATGAAATAAACGGCCTAAGAGTGTCGGAATTACTATTGGCGCACAAGGACGCGGCTCGGCCACTGGTAGCTGAGGTTAACAATATAATCACTGAGCTCGTCCTAAGTGAGCCGGAGTCAGTGGGTTAAATAGAGGGTGCGGCCTAAGGGCGTCGACCCTAGATATTGTATGATATGTTTATTGATGTTAATCTGATGATTATGGCATTTTTATTACATATTCTGTTAATTATTGGTTTGTTGACTAACATCACTGATTATGTGAACGATGTGGTCTATAGAGTGTTTGATTAATGATCTGTGAGTTATCTGATTACTATTATTGATTATGCTCTGTATTATAGTTTTCTTGATGGGCCTTAGCTCACGGGTACTACGTGGTGCAGGTAAAGGCAAGCGTTTGATGGTTCAACCATGAGTTGGAGAGCTTTGGGGTCGAGGTGTGCATTGTCAGATGCTCTGCCACCACGGTCGAGGGATTGTACAGGGACGGAAACCTAAAATGTATATTTTGCCATTAGAGTGGCCTTGTTTATTTATAACTTCTGGAATTTTTGTAAATATGTCTTTAAACCCTATTTTGGGATCCCATGTACTAAAGAAAATTATCTGTTTATGACCAAAATCTTTTAAACCTAACCTGTTTATGACTATAGGATCACGTTTTCATTTGAAAGACTTGATTAGCAAGTCCTGCACTATTTTAAACACACAGTGTGACGGTCTTGGTTATCCAGGCCGTTACAACTTGGTATCAGAGCGGTCTAGGTTTAAGGGTTCCTGAAGACTGGCTGGACATGTACAATTACCGCTAAAGACAAGCTCGACTCAAGGTTTTGTAATTGAATTCATGAGATTATATGCTTAAGTGCTTGAATGAAATATGAATGCATTGATTTGTTTGGTTAATAGGGCGCATGAGATTCTTATAGGGCCTGGCCCTTGACTGCTGTGTGATGTTATTGATGTATACTGATTAGCATTGCTATTGTATGTGTATGAATACGTGGATAATGGTTTGTGTATTGATGGTAGGTGGTAAATTGTTTAAATTGAACTTATATTTTTATACATGTTTATTGGTATACGAAAAGCATGGTAAGTGTGAATGTACCTGGTAGCAATGAAATTTGATAACTAAATGCATAGTACTGTAGATTGGTGTTTATTATGCTGTATGTGTGCATGATTATTGTGGTTGTTTGGTCTTGGTCGTGGGATGGTTCTGGGTATGAGCGTCAGAGCTGAGGGGTTTAGTCGGTGATGGCGGATGAATTCAGATTGTTGTACTCATAATGGTTAAGTGGACCTGGTAATGTTATAGTGGGGATTGCAGATGATAGCAAGGATTGGAATCCTCCATCTTCCCCTGAATGTTGCAGCAGATGTTTGCTGATTTGTGAGAAAGGTTGTTAGGTCTGATTGAGGGAATTAGATTGGTGAAACAACGGGTTTTGCTGGGGAAAATAGCTGCTTTGTATACCTTGATGGTAAGGGCACCAGTGTTGGTTTAACCTGAGGGTGAAGATAGATTGGAATTATTATATGGAAGGCTTTAGAAGCATTATCCTCTAGTTTTGAGAAAGATTTGGGTATGTTCGATGATTGATTAGTGGATGGGCATAGTTAATCCTATCATTGATTATATGAAGATGATAGGTCATGATAGAGTGGTTGTGTTAAGCAGTTGTGGCGGAGGGATGCCCGGAAATGGTAACCCAGACTCGAAGTGTTGGCATGATGGGTTGGGAGGAACTCGGACAGTGATTTGATAGAAGAGGTTACTATGAAGTAGTTGGAGCTACGGGGACTAATGAGTTTATGAATGTGGTTTAGAATGGTAAGACAACAACAGAGTATGTCAACAAGTTTGGTGAGCCAGTCGATCTGCTTTGGAAGTTGATACTAGCGGATATAGAAATGATGATTCATTTAAGGATTTAACTATGGGATGGCCCAGAGCATCAGGGTCGCTCCAGTTCACGGGATGTTTATCTATGCTTGGGCAACACGGAGGACCATGTTATTTAAGATATAAGGAATGATGTATTGAGCGTGAATGCAATAGGGCAAGAAATGAATATGACGGTATTTGCATTTGTGGGATGTAGTAAGGATAGATGCTCATTAATCAAAACAGAAAGACCCCTGATAGTTCTATGGCTCCTGGTTTTGACAGAAAGGGGTCTAGTTTACAAGACAGCAGTCAGGGCAGTATTGAGATCTAATGAAGTTATTTAATATGCACCGGAAGAAAGAGATGCCATATGGAAGGATGCTAGGTAGGGATACGTTATCTACATGGAATGGTTTAGTACATCGGGTCAGACTTAGGATTGCTCAGGATTAAAGAATGGAAGATTGGTATCCCTTGCTACATTTGAAGCCCGAGGCTAGTTCCGCGGAGGTGACCAGTCGACTTGATAGTTCACATTTTTGGTTATATAACAAGCGGAAAGAGGTCAGTATTGCGTATCTCTCAGGAAAGGTTCAGATGTGAAGTTTATGTCTCAAGGCTATTGTATGAGGGGCTTGAGATAGTAGTTCTTGTTGGGGATGAATTAGGAACTTCTAAAAGAGGAACTGGAATGTAACTAATAAAGAGGTTCGAAGTGAAAGTAATTGAGCTTGTCATATGAGAGCCTTGTTATGAGCCTAAGTAAGAGCTAATTTGTTAAGAGACAACCATGGATTGCGAGGGACATCACTTGAAGTATATAAGTTGGACTGAATGGAAATTGAAGTGGTCGGTAGGGATTCAAATGAGTATTTAAGGAGTTGTTGGGTATGCTTCAGGATTCAACTATGGACAGATTTGGTATCAAGGACATTATGAAGAATGGTATTAGTTTGGCAGAAAGAATTACTGGTTCAGTTGAAGAAGTATCTGGCTTAGGGGTGGTTTAGACGGAGCATCGTATTGTGGGATTCGTTGACATCGCATGTTAAGGATGAAGAGTTTAAATGCCCGGTTACAAGACAGGACAATGTCTTCTGGAATTGATCTTCGATCTGGTTATTACCATCTGAGGATCAAGGAAATAGGCATTTCAGGAATTTGTACTTGTACCCAGTGGGGTGTGATGGATTATTAGTAAAGGTTCTTAGTTGATTTAAACTTCAAAAACACAGGTAAGTTCGACATGCAGAGAGTACAGGAATGATATGAACAAGTCACATCCAGGTTCATTAAGGATGTGTTAGACTACTCCCCAGTTAGAAGAGGAATGCAAACGACTACTATATTGGTGATGTTAAGACTGAAGAACCAGGATCATAGGTAAGGCTCCAGAAGGTGTCAGTTTCGATCTCGCCAAGGGTATTCAAGGTCACGCTACAAGAAGCGAAGGGATCAGGTATGAAGAGATTTATTCAGAAGCCACAAAAAAGTTACTGAAGAACGTTTGAGGGATAAGAAGCACAATGAGACCAGTGGACATGTCATCTACTACTTGAAGTATCTTTGAAGACAACTACACTAGAGATTGAAATGACAGAAGAACCTAAGGGTAGACTGAATGGGTGATTTTGTATCAGATTTTCAGAAGACAGAATGAGGATTGGTTAGCACTCTATGATATAGGAATTTGTATGTAATGAGTTGATACCGAAGGGTAATACGAAGGACCTTATTTTTGTGAAGACATGAAACTGTAAGCGATGCGTCGAAGTCTGAGACGCGCCCAGATATAGACTGAATGGATGATGGTTTGAGCCTAGCAGTAGTTGAAAGAATGGGAACATGGTCGGTATACAGGGAATATTGAGTTGATGGTGAATGCCTAGTGTAAGGGATTTGAGCGCTTGGTCGTTTGTAGAGGAATAACCCTGAGACCAGGTCGAGCGACCCAAATTTTCTAATAAGGCTTAGGGCCTTGATTAGTGTGCCTGGAGGGCAATAAGTGATTTATTTTCTTAATGTGTGAATTTAATGAATATGTGATTAGAAATGCATGTTTAGGTGAATTAAATATGCATGTGGGCCCCGTTTGGTTATTAGGGGCATGTTCGTAATTTTAGCCCGTTGAGGTCATAAATGTGTTAAATGTGAATATTGTGATATATTTGTGATATATCTGTGTTGCACGATCTGAGACCGTCCTAGGGAGCAGTTTAGCTAGAAAGTCACAACAGGGTCTAATACCCGAGTCGAGGGGTATTTTAGGCATTGGACGTTTTACTGGGTTTTCGGGTTATGAAAATAAATATTTGGAGATATATTTGAAGTTAGAGCTTTTAGGAGGGAATATTGGGGAAATTTACAATTTTGCCCTCGGGGACGCTTTTGGTACCCCGAGCCTTTGAGGTAACCTTAGAAACTTAAGTTAAATAAAACAAAACCAAGGAAGCTTTCAAAACTTTGTGAACCGACCCAAGTCACCCTCTTTTTTCTCTCATTTTTCTCTAAGTCATACCAAGGAGAACTTTGAAGATCAAGCTAGGAATTGGAGCTCTAAAACTTGGAGATTGTTCAGTATCAATTTGTGGATTCAAGCAGAGATAAGGGTTCAGCGAGGCTCAGACTAGGGGATGTGCTCGGGACATCGGTGCTTGGAAAGCTCGGGACACAGGTAAGAAAATTGTTGTACCCGTAGAGCAGGGCGAGGCCCTATAGTTGTGTTGCAGGGCACAACCCTATATGATTGTGTTGCAGGGCATAGCCCCATTGATTGTGCTTATACATGTTTAAGTATTTATTTAATTATGCTATATGTGCATATATGTGAATGAACGGCAAGAGTCGGGAACGACGAGGGTCGAGAATGGCAAAGGTCAGGAACGGCGAAGGCCGAGTACGGCAAGGGGCCAAGAGCAGCGTTTAGCATGGGGAGTGCGAGTTTCCAGGGAGAGACCCTATAGGATACCTGGGATATCCTCACGGTGTAGACCGTGAACCTAGGTCCTGGTAAAGTGCCTAGGACGGCATGGCCGTATGTGTTTAGCCCATTGGTGGTTTATTTGTATGCTGAATGATAGAAATGCATATGTTATCTGCTTGTCTGACTTTTCTTACTGGGCTTCGGCTCACGGGTGCTCTATGGTGCAGGTAAGGGCAAGGGATAAGTCGACCAACCATGAGTACGGAGAGCATGAAGTGCCGCGTACATGTTCTGCCTACCTGGCTACCATGGCCAGGGGTGTTTTTGGGAGATGATTGTACTAAACCTAAAGTTTGTCGTTTAGTCGGATTTAGTTATATTTTTTAGTTGTAAATATTTCTAAACAGTATTTTGGGATCCCAACTGTTAAAGGCTTTATGATCTTCAATGAATGGAATTATTTTCAACGTATAGGACTCTGTTTATGGTTTAATTACACCTTTGACTTAAAACCTCGATTAGTGAGTTAATTGCACGTTTTAAACTCACTTAGTAACAGCTCTAAGGAAGTAGGGCATTACACCAGGATCCAGTGAGACTTAATGGGTGATTCATGTTAGAAACCCTTGACTATACAAGGGAGAATTAATTTGGAAGCTGATCTCTTATTTGGGAAGATTTGTGTTAGTTGGGTAGGACGCCATGGATTAAAATAAGGTCAAATAAGGTAATGATTGAGATTGATTGAGCACCTGTGATTGGTTGTGGATCGATATATATCCCTATGGACAATGAAATTCAAAAAGAGAATCTTGTGGGAATGGTTAAGAATCCGACCATCGTAGCATGAACTAAGGGATGAAGATCGGATGAGTGATCTAATGGAACTTGGTGTTGGGATGGAGATCCTAAATGGACATTGTACTACCTCCTTAAGCATATGATAGTCAGGGAGCTTAAGTGGATAACAAGATCTGATATTCGTATACTGGGAGGTAAAAAGGTATAGTGATGAACCGTAGGAATGGACTACACTAGACTCCGAGTAAGATGATTGGATATGAAAGGTTGCAACTCAACAGAATGAGTTAACACACTTGGGATCGTATGAATGGTTGACGTGGCATGGTAATTGACAGTGTTGGGTTGAGGCCCTTAAATTTTCCAAGTTCTGGAAAGGAAATAGAGAACAAAGGGAGTAAGGTTGGAACCTAGAATTATGGACTGTCTACGGATAGAATGGCAACCCAAAGAATTAGTGGTTATTTTATTGAATTATGCATTGAAGGCAACCCTTGATGGAACTGTCACAGTGATGAATGCGGGATTACGGCTAAGGTGACACGACATAAGATATGGTAAAATAGAAAGTAAGAAGTGCTGGTTCTAAGTAAGGAAATAAAAGGCAATGAGTGTCATGGTTCAGTATTGGTTTGGGGGAAACCAATGAAGTTGTTGGAATTATTAAGGCAGAAGGATCTGCCTACCTGAAAGGACAGAAGAGTTCGCAAGATTCAAGTATCGGAACACGAAAATTCCAGAACGAGAGACTTGTAATTCTCCAAGCATTGCACACAAGGAAGAGTATGATACCTTGAGAAAGAAAGAATGACTTTTGGATTTCTGAATTGAGAAGGATCCCAAGATCGTACCAAGGATTAGGTCAAGGGCATACCAGTTTGCCTTCACCTGGTATGGGTGGTGGTTTATGGATAGTATTGATGTCAATGACAAGACAGGAAAATGACCGCTGATGAGATAAGCCGACCTTGGGGTTTCAGTAGAATTATTGAGTAAGGAAAGGTTAATAAGATTATAGTTATAAAATAAGATCTTATGGAACAAGATTGTCACTCTGGTAAGAGTGTTATTGCAGGGTTAAAGGTAAAGAATTGGAGTCTAGAGTTATAGTCAGAGGTATGAGATTTCTTACCTGATGTGTTTGAGTAAATTTCGAGGACGAAATTATTATAAGGAAGGGATAGTTGTAACGACCCAAAAATTACTAATATAGCTTAAGGGCCTTGATTAGTGTGCCGGGAGGACATAATTGGTAATTATGTGAATATATGATTGAATGCATGATTATATGACTACGAGGAAATGATTAAGTGCATGTTAATGAGTATTAAAGGGAAAAGAAGGGCAAAAGCTTGGGTATTTGATTGGGATTTCTGAGCTAAGGTGAAGGGCTGCAGAATTTCTGTTGAGAACTAGATTGGTTCTGGCTTGGGCAAAGCTGAAGGGAAGGCTTGTGGATTTAAGGCTAGCCAACCAAAGAATCCAGTTGAGGAATTTGGAGAAATCAGCCATTTTTTGAGGTAAGGAGTCAAGCCTTTAAGTTTGTTGAGTTTAGTTGAGTTTAATTCCTGAGTTCTTACCTTGGTTTTTATGGTGTTCTCGGTTTTGGGGAAAATAGGTTTGATTTTTGGTGGTTGCTGGAGGGAAAGGAAGAATTGGTGGCTGTTAGGGACAATCCAGAGGCTAGGGTCGGAATCATCCAACTGAGGTAACCATTTTTGGCCCTTATTTGTTTTGAGTTTTCTGTTTTAGATGGTGTTCTTGAGTTCAGAGTTCAAGTTTGATTTTTGTGTTTGTTGAAGTTGTTAGGCAAGGTTTGGTGTTATGTGGGTATTTTGGTTGAGCTATAGTGTATTGTAGGTTCAATTTTGAGTTTAGTTGAGGTTTGGAGTGGATTTTTGGAGCTTTGGCTCGGGGAGGTTCGGAGAAAGAAAACCTCGAAATTTTCATTTCTAGTACTAGCACTGTAGCGCTAGGTTGGGAGTGCTACATCGTTAGGCTGTGTTTTCTGGGGGTTTTGGGTTTCTGGCTTTAGCGCTGTAGCACCTACCTTGTAGAGCTGTAGCGCTCCTCAACCTCCTGAAATTGATTTTTGGGTATTTTCTTAGGGTTTTCACTTGGGGGCTCGAGGGACCGGTTCACCACCTCGTTTGGTGGAACTTGGGATCCCGAGAGCATGAGTGTGGTCCCGGAATTGTCCATTGGAGTTCAAACTCATCAAAGTACCATTTATGGATTGTGACTAGGTTTATCGCCAAGCCTCGGAGCTAAGGGTCGTGCTCAGAATTGTTTCACTTTCTCCGCTCGGAAATTAAAGGTAAGAAAACTGCACCCAGTTGTGTGATTATGTTGGGACTAAGAGTTCCCTATGTTTGTATGTAATGTTTTATGATGGTATTATTCCATGTGAACATGAAATAAACGGCCTAAGAGTGCCAGAATTAATATTGGTGCACAAGGACGCGGCTCGGCCACTGGTAGCTGAGGTTAATAAAATAATCACTAAGCTCAGCCTAAGTGAGCCGGAGTCAGTGGGTTAAACAGAGGGTGCGGCATAAGGGCGTCAACCCTGGATATTGTATGTTATGTTTATTGATGTTAATCTGATGATCATGGCATGTTTATTACCCAGATGGTTAATTATTGGTCTGTTGACTAATATCACTGATCATGTGAACGTTGTGGTCTATTGAGTGTTTGATTAATGATCTGTGAGTTATCTGATTACTATTATTGATTATGCTCTGTATTATAGTTTTCTTGTTGGGCCTCAGCTCACGGGTGCTACATGGTGCAGGTAAAGGCATGGGTTTGATGGTTCAACCATGAGTTCGAGAGCTCTGGGGGTGAGGTGTACATTGTCAAATGCTCGGCCGCCACGGTCAAGGGATTGTACAGGGACAGAAACCTAAAATGTATATTTTGCCATTAGAGTGTCCTTGTTTGTTTATAACTTCTAGAATTTTTATAAATATGTCCTTTAAACCCTGTTTTGGGATCCCATGTACTAAAGAAAATTATCTGTTTATGACCAAAATCTTTTAAACCTAACCTGTTTATGACTATAGGATCACATTTTCATTTGAAAGACATGATTTTCAAGTCCTGCACTACTTTAAACACACAGTGCAACGGTCTTGGTTATCCAGGCATTACAAGTAGTTTCTACGAGAAGGGTCCGATCATTTCCAGTGATAGTGGATGGCAGAGAGTTGTGAGTTGACTTGATAGAGTTGGTTATGACCGACTTTGACATGATCTTGGGTATGAACTATTAGGAACGAGTTTCCTAATACGCCGTAGAATGGTAGTATGTAGGCCTAGTGTACTACAAAAAATTTGTAACATATTTAAACTACTTTTAAATATGCGAATCCATTAATATACATACATTAATCATAAGCAAGATATGGATAGAAATCATACTTCTTGAAGCCTATCAAGCGTCCTTGCTATCTTTTCATAATAAGAATGATCTTCCTATCCAAGCTGCTCTCAGGTACTCACACCAAGATCTTCCACAGCATTCTCTACACCTCAAGAAGTGTGTGGGCACTTAGAGAATAAAGGATGGTTAATTTATGAGTCTACTTGATGTACTCAACACATGAGATCAAGAGAATAGGTCTGAGATTGACTCTTTATCTTTTTTAGGGAGAGAAAGAAAAGTAACGTTCTTTTTTTATTCAGAGCGAAAGACTTCTTCTATCTATTTTCTTATAAGTCTTACTTAAATAGAAAATATTAAAATTTTTAAAAAATAAATCTCTAATCAATTTACAATTTATCTTTTAATTAATTAATTATCTCATTAATGAAAAATATCCAAAAACTAATTTTTGAATCTTCCATTAATTAATTAATTAATTAAATAAATAAAATTGAAAAATATATCCCTGAATATCATGCAGTACATGCCACACACAGTCCATGGATTGTATGGATTGTGTGTGGTCGTGTACCACCCTTAATTTTAGGGATATTTGATTTTTCTATTTTTATTTAATTATTTATTCAAACAACCTTGTTAGAAAAAATCTAACAACCTGATAACTAATTCAAATTTAAATTAAATATATTTTTAACTAATTATCAAATATAATTAATTATTTGAGTAAATATCTATCTTTTAAATTCAAATCTAATTTGAACTTATTAGATTATTATCTCTCACTCAAATAAATTCTACTAATTAATTAAAAAAATATAAATTTTGAAAATTAAATATTTAATTAATTATAATTTCAAAAATTATAATTAATTAATTTTTGAAAATCAATTTAATTATTAATATAATTTCAAAAATTACATAATAATTAAATATTAATTAATGTTGTTAATTACAACTAATTTGTAATTAATTAATTAATCACTATTATCATATAATAACATATTTTGCCCGAAGAACAAATTTCTTCTCAAATATGTTTTTTAACCATTTTTCCTTTATATCAACTCTTGCCTTGAATAGTGTTGATAGAGCCGCTATGAGGACCTATGGACCTATAATTACAAGCTCCAATAAATTTGAGATTATTAATTAAACTCTTTAATTAAATAATCTTAATTTATTAATCTCATGATTACTCCACTATAAATATGAGACTGGACTCTTGTAATTATAGACATTTCATTTACTAGTACTTTATAATAATAAAGTATCCATTGATATAATCATTACATACAAATTAACCCTCTAATAATGGTTCATAATTAACCGAAAATAAAATTATCGTTTTACCGTTTTAATTATATCTTGTTTCCTTAAGTACCATTGACTTTACTAGTGAAGGTTAATTCATAACTAAATCATGAATTTGAGCTCAATAACCTTTTTAGTCTCAAAAGTCAACCCTTAAGTGAACCATTATTCAATCTCTTACGAGAAGGTATAGATTCCATATATGTATGCTATTTCCCCAGCCATTTACATTAATGAGTTCCCAAAACAAAAGTTTCTAGCCTGATCATTCTTACAGACCCTAACGAGTGAATCAAAGAACTCATATAACATAAATAGGAGTTCATAGTAACTTCAGGAATAAGATCTATTTGTATGTGATCATCAGTTGATATATTTAATTAATACTTCAAAACGGTATTTAACTAAGATTAATAAACATATCTGGTTAAGTTCTATATATTCTCTAATATATAAAGTACCTCCACTAAAGTGTCCTACTACACTATTAATCTGGATCTAGATCACATGTATTCATAATTCTAGTGGACTGTACTTGCAGTAATTAATCTAAAGATTCCATAACTTTATTTTACTGCGAACTATTCAAGTTCATTTATCTCAAACACGATCCCCCCGCACCAATACGTGGTTGAGATCACATATATGAACTTAGGAATTTTTCTGATATTTACTTGATATTATCACAGAATAATATAGTCCATAAAGTATATGCATAACAAATTAAATTTATTTATTTATTTCTTATAAAAATTTCTACTACATATGCTTTCAGGGCACAATTCCCAACATGGATTGGTTAGTCAAGTATGGGGCAACCAAAGATTGCAAGAAGAAGATTGTAACCTTTGAACCTAAGGGTGAGGATCCCTTTGTATTTTTTGGCACTATGCATGGACCCCGTGTACCTATGAAATCAGTATAGAGGGCTAGAGACCTATTGCGAGGTGGTTGTATAGGATTCCTAGCCAGTGTGGTAGATACCACTCAAGTCGTGCGAGTATGACTAGAAAAGTTTAGATTAGTTTGTGAGTTTCTGGATGTGTTTCCAGAGGATTTACCAGGGTCGCTGCCACACAGAGAGATAGATTTTGTTATTGATCTAGCACAAAGGATGGAGCCAGTGTCCAGGGCACTGTACTGAATGGACCCAGTAGAGTTGAAGGAACTAAAGGTATAGTTAGAGGAGTTGTTAGACTTGGGTTTATTAGACCTAGTTTCTCACCATGGGGTACCTCAGTCCTATTCGTGAAGAAGAAGGATGGCTCTTTGAGGATGTGCACTGACTACAGGGAACTAAACAAGTTATACATTAAGAATAAGTATCATCTGTCGAGGATATATTACTTGTTTGATCAGTTGCAAGGTAAGACAGTATTATCAAAGATAGATCTTCGATCTAGTTATCACCAGCTGGGGATTAGGGAGGGAGATATACCAAAGACTGTTTTTTGCACCAGATACAGGCATTATGATTTTCTAGTCATGTAATTTGGTATGACTTATGCCCCAGCCCCTTTTATGGATCTGATGATCAAGGTGTCCAAATATTTTATGAATTATTTTGTGAACGTCTTCATCGACGATATTCTGGTTTATTTTCAGTCAGAGGCAGAACATGAGCAGCATCTCAGGTTGGTTCTACAGAGGCTAGGGGAACACAGACTGTATGCGAAGTTCAAGAAATGTTAGTTCTAGTTACTACAGGGGACTTTTCTTGGTCACATTGTCAATAGAGATGGGATCAAGGTGGACCCAGCTAAGGTTGAGGCAGTCAAAGATTGGCCAAGGCCAAGGAATGCCTCTGAGAACAGGAGTTTCCTTGGGTTGGCAGGTTATTACAAGCATTTTGTGGAAGGGTTCTCAAGGATTGCTACCTCATTGATGGAACTGACACGCAAGAATCGGAAGTTTGCGTGGTCAGATAGGTGTGAGAACAACTTCTAGGAGTTTAAGCGGCAATTGATTATAGCTCCAGTACTTAGTCTTCCAACATATCAGGAGAATTTGGGTTGTGTTCTTATGCAGACAGGGAAGGTGATTGTTTATGCATTACGTCAGTTGAAGGAATATGAGTCAAGGTACCCCACTCATGATCTGGAGTTAGCAGCAGTGGTCTTTGCATTAAAGGTATGGAGGCATTACCTTTATAGGGAGAAGTGTGCGATATAAACTTACCACAAGAGCCTAAAGTATTTCTTCACACTGAAGGATTTGAACATAAGATAAAGGCATTGGCTGAAGTTGGTGAAGGATTATCACTGTGAAGTCCTGTATCACCAAGGAAAGGCCAACGTGGTGGCAGATGCCTTAAGTCGGAAAGGTTCGAGACAACTATGTAGTGTGAGACAGATATCCAAGAAATTGGCAGAGGATATGACCAGAGCTGGAATAGAGTTAGTGGTGGGCCAATTAGCCAACATCACACTACAGTCTACTCTTTTAGAGAGTATAAAGGAAAGTCAGTTGAGTGATCCACAGCTGATAAGGATCAGAGGGGACGTCCTAGCTAGAGTGCCTAGGGAATATACAATGTCAGATATGGATTTGCTGAGATACAAGGGTCGAATCTATTTTTCGATGGATACTATTATCAGACGAGAGATTCTAGATGAATCTCATACCACCCTATACTATTTGCATCCAGACACCATGACGATGTATCATGATTTGAGATCGTTATATTGGTGGCCTGTAATTAAGAGGGATGTGACTGAGTATGTGGCTAAGAGCCTGACATGTCAGCAGGTCAAGGCTGAGCATCAGAGACAAGCAGGGTTATTACAGCCTCTGGATATCCCAGAGTGGAAATGGGAGGATATCACAATGGATTTTGTGGTTGGGTTACCCAGGATTATGAGTCAACATGATTCAGTGTGGTTTATCGTTGATCGATACACCAAATCAGCTCACTTCTTACCAGTGAGGACGACTTATACAATTGATCAGTACACATATCTCTATGTGGGAGAGACAGTATCAACCTCGGAGCCCCATGAAGGTGGACTTTAAAGGGTCCAAGAATAATGTAACACCCTGGATAACCAAGGTCGTTACACTTTGTGATTATAAAGGTGCAAGACTTGATAATCAAGTCATATAGTTGAAAACGTGACCCTAATGTCGTATTTAGGTCAGGGTTAAAATATTTTGGTCATAAACAAGAAATTTCTCATTAAAATAAACGTTTAATACATGGGATCCTAAAATAAGTTTTAAAGGATAGTTACAAAAATTCAAAGTTTATGTACAACCACAAGCCACTCTAATGGAAAAATAGGCACTTTAGGTTCTCCTGTCCCTATACCATCCCTCGATCGTGGTAGCTGATCAGCTGACTATGTACGTTCTGCCCAAGAGCTCTCCAACTCAGGACTGGTCCACCGAGCCCTTGCCTTTACCTGCACCACGTAGCACCTGTGAGCCAAGGCCCAGCAAGAAAACCATAATGTAGAGCATAAACGATAATCAATAGTTAGATAATTCACAAATCATCAATCAGATACTCAGCAGACCACATTGTTCACATAATCAATGATATCAATCTGCAAACTAATAATCAATCATCCAGGTAATAAACATGCCATAATCATCATATTTATAACAATAAACATATCACACAATATCCAGGGTCAACGCCCTTAGGCCGCACCCTCTGTTTCTCCCAGTGACTCCGGCTCGCTTAGGCCGAGCTCAGTGATTATTTACTTAACCTCAGCTACCAGTGGCCGAGCTGCGTCCTTGTGTGCCAATATTAATTCTGGCACTCTTAGGCCGTTTATCTCATGGTCACATGGCATAATACCACCATACAATATTACATACAAGTATAGGGAACTCTTAGTCCCAACATAACCACATAACCGGGTGCAGTTTTCTTACCTTTGATTCCGAGCGCTTTGGCTAATTGAGATGACCCTTGAGCACGATCCCGTCTGATCCCTAGGATACACCTAGTCACAACCATAAAATAGAACCCTCATTAACATTCAATTTCGTAACCCAACTTTTGAACCAATCCCAAGCTCTCGGGAAGCCCAATTCCACAAAACAAGGTGGTGGAATCGACCCCTGAGCCCCCAAGCAAAATCCCTAAAAGAAATCCCAAAAACCACGTTCTGGAGGCAGGGTAGTGCTACAGCGCCACAAGAGGGGCGCTACAGCACTATAGTCAGAAAGCTAGCGCGCCCCCCCCCCCCCCAAGAAAACGAAGCATAGCAATGTAGCGCTCCTATCCTAGCGCTACAACCAGCACATGCAAAATTTCTGGGTTTTTCCTTCGAACTTTCCCGAGCCAAAGCTCCAAAAATCCACTCCAAACTTCATCTAGACTCAAAATTTACCTTATAACCCACTATATCTCATCCATACCACCTAACAACATCAAAAACTTAGCCAATAGCATCATCAAACACAGAAAACCAAATTTGAGCTTGAAGCTCAAGAACTTCATCTAAAAACCAGAAAACCCTGATGATCAAGTTCAGAAATTTTTACCTCAGCTGAGTGAATTCGACCCTAGGTTGCCTTCAATTCCCTTCCAAACTTTAGTTTCTCTAATCCCCAAGCTTAGGTCCTTAAATTCCCATCCAAACTCCAAATTCAGAGATCAACCTCAACAAACCAAAAAAATTCAGACAAAACCTTTAAACCTTACCTTAATTGGTAGCTAATTCCAGTTGAACTCCTTATCCACTCCAAGGATCAAAGTCCCAAAACCTAGCCTTGACTTCCTCTGAGTTCACAACTTCAAAATCCAGAAGAGAGGGTGAGAGAGAGCAAATCGTGTGGGGGAGAGAGAGAGAGTTCTGTTTTTCTTTCCTTTTCTTTTCCTTCAGTTTCTACCACTTTCCCTTATACTCTAAAAAGAAACATTAGATATATCAAGTATATCTCCTAATAAGCAAAAGACTCATTTACCCTCCCAATTAAATCCAAGCCTTTTAATCACTCTAAGGGCATTTTGGTCTTTTACTCCCAATTCCCACTAATTCCTCGAGTGACCCTAATATTTACCACATAAACCATGTCATCCAATTAATCACCAATTATTTTCCCCAATGTCTAAAAATCCCCAATATATTTTCCAAAATTCCCAGAAATACCCTTAGGTTTCCCCCGAGCCGAGTATAAATTCTCGCCGTGACTATTTCGCTAAACCGCTCACTAGGATCGTCTCAAGCCATATGCTGCAAATACATCCACATAATAATGTGTCCTTAACAATTTATCACAAATAATCACATTTATGCCCTCAATTGGCCAAAATTACGAATATGCCCTTATAAGCTAAACAGGGCTCACATGCTTTTTAATACTCATAAACATGCATTTCACATATACATATAATCATATAAGCATGCTTATCACATAATCATGCATTAAATCATATATAAACCAATTATGCCCTCCCGGCACACTAATCAAGGCCCTTAAGCCTTATTAGTAATTTTTGGGTCGTTACAAATAAGTGTTTGCCTTTGATAGATTTTTCCTACAACAACAGTTACCAGTCGACCATTGGAGTTGCTTTTTATGAGATGGTGTATGGTAGGAAATGTAGATCTCCCATTCACTGGGATCAGATGGGAGAAAGGAAATACTTGGGTCCTGAGGCAATTCAGAGGACCAATGAGTTTATTTAGAAAATCAGAGCTCAGGTGCTCGATTCTCAAAGTAGACATAAAAGTTATGGTGACCCAAACTGCAGGAACATGGAGTTCCAAGTGGGAAACTATGTCTTCCTTAGAGTTTCACCATGGAAAGGGGTGAAGAGATTTGGGAAGAAGGGAAAGTTGAGCCCTAGATTTGTAGGACCGTTTGAGATCCTGGAGACAATTCATTAGGTGGACTATAGATTGGCCTTACATATGGTATTGTCGATTGTACACAATGTGTTTCATATTTCGACACTTCGGAAGTATGTGTCTGATGTGACTCATATATTGAGTTATGAAGATCTAGAGCTGCTGACAAATCTTTCTTATGAAGAATAGTCAGTCCAAATACTAGACAGGAATTACAAGATCTTGAGGAAAAAACCATACCTTTGATTAAGGTATTATGGAGGAACAGCAAGGTCGAGGACGAGACTTGGAATTAGAGTCCAACATGTGGGATAGTATCTTGAGTTGTTCAGGTAAAATTTTGAGGACGAAATTCCTGTAAGGATGGGATAGTTGTAATGTCCCAATTTCCCTAATTAGGCTCAGTGTCTTGATTAGGGGGCCAGGAGAGCAATAATTGATTTAATTGCATTATTATGTGATGATATGCATGATTATATGAATTATGTGGGTTATATTATAATATGACTATATGGGCGTGTTTAGGTGTATTAAGCATGCATGTGGGCCTATTTCTTATTAGAAGGGTATTTTTCATAATTTGGCCCATTGAGGACATAATTGTATATATATGTGTGCATATTGATTGAGACCCCATTACTATGTGGATATATTTGAGTTATTCGGCACGAGATGATCCTAAGGAGCAACTTAGTTGTTTAGTCACAACGAGGAGTAATACTTGGCTCGGGGCAAGCCAAGGAGTATTGTGGTTGATCTGGAGAGTCACCGGGACTCATTGTAGCGTGAGTCATACTTTGAGAGAAATAGAAATATTCTGGGTTTAACAGAATTATTTGGGGAGATTTGGGTATAGAGCTGATAACTCTACAAAATAGAGTTATCTTACCACTTTTTATGTGCTAATTGTTGCTTAATTCTTGTGTTTTTAATTGATTTATTAAGTTTTAAAGTAATTTTGAATTTATTAGATTTATTTTAATTTTATAGATTTTTGTGTATTTTTGTAGTTATATTATTGTAAAATATTATAGTTTAATTATTTAAAATTAATATTGTTAAGTTAGGAGTAAAAAGATGCAATTTTGAGCTTAAATGTTTAAGTAAATTAAGTTTTAATTAATATTTTCATGTAATTTTTGGTTGTATATTTTATTATTGAAAATATTTAATTTTAATTTAATTTATGTTTGTTTTATAGGGAATTTGTTGTATTTTATTTGCTCTTGAAAAGAAAGAAAAATGAGGAACTATGGCAATTTTCAAGATAGAAAGGAAGAAAATGGCAATTTTGAGAACAAGTGCTCCACAAGCCCAGAAGCTTCAGGCCCAAGCCCAGCCTTGGCCCACCTACCCTCCTCACCAGTCATCAGCGTCCAGCCTTCAGCACCCAACCGAGCATCACAAGATGCTTCTCCACGCCAGCTGTCAACTCCTGCCCAAGCCTTCATCTCCACGCCAGCTGTCCCAAGTTCCTTCAGCCAATCGTCTGATACACCCCAGCCAGCCAAGCGCCTGGCCTCCTGCCTAGCATTCGGCCCAATAAGCAGAAGTCCAACCCCTTCCTTCAACATCAGCAAGGCCCACGGCCCAACCTTAACACCCAGCATTTGCCAGCCCGCCTGGCCCAATTCGACATGATGTCCCCAAGTCAACCCTGCCACAGCCACAAAAATAAGACCAAAAAAATCATGTTTTTATTCCCAATATTTTTCACTAAAATATCAATTCATTCTTCCCTATTTTTCTTACCTAAATAAACATTCCTAATTCATTTTTTTACCCTAGCTTTTCACTAATCTTTTACCCAACCAAACATTTCATCTTTCCAATACTCTTACACTTACTCTATTTATCCTACCACTTGCCAACACAATTAAATTAATCAATTTATTTATTTTAATTTGATTAATTTAATCTCCATATTTTGCCTATAAATAGAGTTTTGTAAGACCATTTGGGGGGTTCTTCTTCATCTTTTCAACATCTTCTACACTTTATATTTCACTCTTCTTTTCACTATTTTCTCTCTACCATTTTCATCTTTTGAAGAGCATGTCAAGTATGTTATTGTGTAATTTTTATTTCAATCAAGTTATGAGCTTCTAATCTTTTTTCAAGATTATTAAGATGATGATGAAGCAAAATGTAACTAGATAGTATTTTTTTTGTATGTTGATTTCCCATTTGTGCAATATTGTTTATGGATTTTTCTATCAAAGATATGCATTTTTCATCTATTATTGATTGTTAAAGCATATTACACTTAGTCCTTCATTATGCAAAAATATGATATTCTTTGATTAAATGTTTTTCATTAAATTGTTCACATCTATTTCTTAGAACATAAATATCATATTTTGCCTAAACATAATCTCTTTGATTTTTTGTAGTTTCATTAGGTTGTAACACAACTAATGCTTAGAAATTATATCTTATATAAGTGAAGAAAAATCCTACATTTTTTAAAGTAACTTGTGCTTGAATAGAAAATGTATTTTAAAAAAAGTATAGTGTGATTTATTTCAACTATATCTAAACTTGGGAATCAATATACTTATAAATACTATTGAACTTGCATTTTGTGGATTCTAATATCTTAATAATCTTATTTTACATATCTCATTTGAAAACCATTTTTCTATTTAATCTTAAATCTTTTTATTACTTGTCTTTTATTTTTCTAAAACGAAATCTCATCAAATATTTGGAACTAGGTTAGAATATTCTTGCTTTGTTTGAAATAGTTTCTTTTGATGTTAGTCAACTCCCATGGGTTCGACCTCGTACTTACATGAACATTATATTTCGAAACGATTCGTGCACTTGCGAGCATAATTATTAAAACACCCTCTGTTGGGCTTCAACAAGAGCGTGATTAGAGAGTGAAAATGACATTTTTCCCTTATGGGGTGTTGAGAGGGAAGTGGATTGAGTGGGGGAATTTTGGTCATTTGGGATCGTTCGAATATAAAGGTACACGTGAGTTCATTAACTCAGAAAAATACAAAATCTCACTCTCGTTCTCTCTTTACACTCGTTAGCATTTTCGAAGGAAACTCGAGCTTTAGAGCTCAGATTTAAGCGAGGTTAGAGTCATAACTATTCTAGGGAATATTGGAAGCTTTATAACCTGGGAATTTAGCTGGAAAATAGATTTATCTAAGGTAATTTGAGCTTTTAAGTTTCTAGGTTTTGTTTTTTTAAGTTTCTTAAGCTTTGATTGAATTTTATGGTTTTGGTGAGTTTTTGATTCGTTTCTGAGTTGGGTTTTGCTGCCTGTGATGTAATGATGATGTCTTGGAACTCAATTATGGGTTTAGTATTGTTTTGGGGTGAATTTTAAGGGAATTGGCTTAGAGAAAACGTTTGAAAACATTGTTCGCGGGGTCATAGTGCGGCCCTATTTTTGGGTCGTCACGACCCTCATAAACTCAGAGGCCAGGGAAATTCCCTAAACCTCCATCGTGTCGCAGTGCTTGTTGTGCTGCATCGCGACCCGTGTCCAGAGAAAAAGAGGGCTGGGGTCTCTGACTTTAGGAGAGCCACGACATCTGTGATGGGGCGCCACGACTCAAATTTGAAATTTTGGCCAAGTTAGGTTTTGGGTGGTAGGAACTCAAACCTAAGAGCTCGGGAATGATTCTACTACCCAGTTTAGTAGAATTCGAGGTCCCGGAGACTAGGACTTGGTTCAGAAGTATTTATTTACTCGATATTGATAGATATCTTTTATTATGGTTGTGACTAGGATACCGCTAGGGATCGGGATGGGATCGTGGTCAGGGGTCGTGTTAATTAACCTTTAATTTGATCAGAGGTAAGCAAATTGCACCTAATACATGATATATGTGATTAGGGCTTGGCCCAGTTGTTAAATACAGGTTTGATTAGGGCTCGGGCCCCTGCGAATGAGAATGATTATGATTGTGCCTGTGATTGCTTGATTAAGCATGCTTGAAAACTCTATATGTGGATAATTGTTAAATGATGTATGCATGTTTGCATCATCTGATTGAAAAGCATTGACTTATAAGTCAAGGGCAGCAGTAGCGCGCTGAGCGTTGGTCAAAAGCATTAACTTATAAGTCAAGGGCAGCAATAGCATGATGAGCACTGTTCGATATGGTTAGGCCTAATCTAGAGAGTGATATATGCTTGACCGACCCTATGGTCATTGGAAAATTAAAGCGCCAAGTACGCTAGGCCATCTCTAAGGCATGTTGTACAGAGGATAGGGCAATGGGCCCTAGGGTACCTCTATAGTCCCATATTCTAGGGCAACAGGTCCCAATATGACTTATTAGTCATTTATTTAGGGTAGTAGCCTTGAGATGTCTCTATGGTCATGTATATAGGGCAATGGGCCCCGGTGTGATACTGTAGTCACTTATCTGAAAGAATGCATGCTTGAGTAGAGTTATTACTGCTAGGCATGCTTTTTATGATTCTATGATATGTTGTTAACTGCTTATGAGCATGGTTTAAGTGTTCTTGCTGAGCCTCGGCTCACAGGTGCTTTGTGGTGCAGGTAAGGGGAAAGGGAAGTTTGACCATCCATCAGTTGGAGAGCTTCGGTGGCGATGTGTACATATGCATCTGCTCGACCACCACGACCGGGGTTTCTTAGAGGAACTAGGGTCAAACCCTATTTTGCTGCTTAGGTCGACTGGTTGTAACTTTTGAACTGTAATTAGCCTTTTAAACGTTATTTTGGGATCCCATGTATGAACGTGAATATTTTAATGGGATGGTTATTCCTTTTTGACCAAATTTTTAATCCTAAACTGTTAATCACGTTTAGTTACACGTTCATGGCCAAGTGACTCGTTTAGAGAGTCTAACACTATTTAAAGCACATAGTGTAACGATCTTGGCTATCTAGGGGGTTACAAACACGTGTCTTATACTCGAGTGAGTGGGTGGGCATGTTTTCTCATAACAGAAGCTGAAAAGCCCCTACTGTGCATGTCAGAAGTGACGTCGTGAAGGAGCATGAGCTTTGGGGTCAAATGTTGTACCCCAAAAATATGAGCTGAATTACTCAGCATGGGGTACAGCTGGCAGACAAGCGTATGAAGAAAGCATACATATTGACCATCTTGATAACTCTGGAGTGAGCAGCTTGAGTCAACTTGATAGATTATGACAACCAGATAGTCTCCAAATCGCGTATTATGCCAACTACTTAGTTCGGGATATGCATCGCCAAAATACCACATCAACATCTATTGGCCTTGCTATTTGAGGCATAGCCTACAATTACACATTTGATGGCCCATAGACCCAAGTTGGTCATTTAGGTTTCCTGCTCTTGCAATAAGCAAGGCACCCCTACACTTTGAGATACCCTAGGTTGGCCCTCTTTCCTTATCTCATATGATAAAATTAGATTATTTTTTAGAGGAATTTGGTTTAGAATACAACAAGAGGTAAGTAAAGCTTCTCCCCATAACACAAGACTCAAATTTTCATGTAATAGCATAACTGTTGATGGTGAAAACTCGTCAACGAAATTAGATCAGAAAAATCAAAGGTAAGTATGGAGATATTTAGATAAGAACTTAGAATAAACTTAAGGAAAGATAAACACAGATCAACAATGGAGTAAGCCTTTGTATATTGCTTAATATCCTGAGTGTACGATGAATTTTCCAACCCCTTATTCTGAGGGGTCAAGATCTATTTATAGTTGGGCTCTAATGGCCCCTTATACATGGTGGTCCCTCGGGAAAAAATAGTACATGAGTACACTGGCAGGGTAGTAGCACGGTGGTAGTGGTGTTGGAAGAGTGGTGGTCTACTCTAGTACGTGTCAGGGGTCTGCAAAAGTACTCCTTCCTTGGTACCATATTATGCCTCCACTACTTGTCGGGTACGGACCTCATAAGCGTGCTGAGGGAGTCCTTACCATGTACCATTCTTGTACTGCCACTACTTTTCTGGCGTGGACATCGTATCCGTACTCTGACTCTTCTTGGTCTGTAGGTTCATTCTATATCTCTTCTGCCTTCATGTCGAATCATTGTGAGCTCCTTTCTGACCTTCCTCGAATGCATGTTCATGAGACCCGTGACTCTACATCTCATGAGACCCACAGGGAAAAAGGTGTCCTGTTGGTGGCACTTATCTCATGAAGAGAGATAAGGCCTTTTCAACGAGGCCTACTTTGTGTCCATTGAGGTGTGATGTTCATGTACGAGATGAGGGTCTCACCTCGCGAGACCATCACCCTCCATCCTTCATGCACGAGGCCCTTGGTGTAAGGCACATGGATGAGGCCATGTGGCGCTTGGGACGAAGCGCTAGGTGTGTGGCCATGGTTCACGGTGCGCCTCACTTGGCGCGAGACACATGGCCGAGGTAAGGAGCACCTCACTTGGCGTGAGACACATGGCCGAGGTGAGGAGCGCCTCACTTGGCGCGAGACACCTGAATAAGGCAGGGTGCACCTCACTTGGCGCGAGGCTCATGGGCAAGGCCACTGGTGCACTTGCATGAGACAGCACCTGGGCGAGGCCACTAGAGCACCTGCGCGAGACGGTACCTGGGCAAGGCCACTAGATAACTTGCGCGAGACGGCACCTGGGCAAGGCTCCTAGAGCACCTGCGCGAAACGGCACCTGGGCGAAGCCACTGGAGCACCTGCGCAAGACGGCACCTGGGTGAGGCCCATAGGTGTGCGGGCTGCTTTGCGAGACTTTGAGCGAGACACACGGCCGAGGCGAGGTGCGCCTCACTTGGCGGTAGACACCTGGACGAGGCGGGGTGCGCTTCACTTGGCGCGAGGCTCATGGGCGAGGCCACTAGTGCACTTGTTTGAGACGACACCTGGGCGAGGCTACTGGAGCACCTGCACGAGACGGTAGCTGGGCGAGGCCATTGGAGCACCTGCGCGAGACGGCATCTGGGCGAGGCCGCTGGGGCACTTACACGAGACGGCACCTGGGCGAGGCCGCTGATGCACTAAAGCAAAACGGCACTTGGGCAAGGCCCATAGGTGCGTGGGCGGCTTCGCGGGCTATGGTGCAGCATGGTGCATATGGGTGAGACGGGCATGTCTAGGATGTAGCCAATATCGTGAGGATCGAAGGTTCCATCATTTGGCCCGTGGTCTCTTGGGACTACCTCGAGGGTGTATTACATTTTCTTTTGGCTTCCACAGAGGTCGTTTTGCACAATGTGGCCCATCCTCATATGAGCATTTAGGCCTTTGGATCTAGGCTAGCCCGAACTCTATAACTTAGCTTGTGTTGCTCGTTGAGTCAATTCTTTCACGTTCACAGACCCTTACTCATTTCAACACGGGATCATGTATTTTTTCTTTTAATGTGGATTTTTGGTATCCACAATAACATTTATGATTTCGACATATGTTCTATTATTTCTTTTAGCTATACCATTTTGTTGGGGTGTATAAGAGGTTGTACATTCATGTATTATACCATTGATCTCAAAAAAATACATTGAATTCATTTGAAAAGTATTCACCACCCCTATCACTTCTAATAACTTTCATTTTCTTGTCCAATTGATTTTCAAAACTTCGGCTTTATAGATTTTAAACATGTTAAATGTCTCATCCTTGTTGTTAAGCAAGTACACATATGTGAATCTAGAACAATCATCATTAAAGGTAATAAAATACCTATGCCCACCTCTAGTAATTATTCCATTTAATTCCCATAAATCACTATGTATCAAATCTAACAAGTTAGTTTTCCTTTCAACACTTGGAAAAAGTTTCCTTACTATCTTAGATTTTACATATAATTCACATTTATCATGCTCAACATCATTGCATACAATTAAACCACATTTGATAACTCTTTTAATTGTGCTATATCCTATATGAGCAAGTGTATTATGCCACAAAGTAATAGTTACAAAGCCCATGCATATAAGAGGAAGATAAGCATGCATTATTATCAAAACAATTATCTTTGGCACACAACTTTATTATCCCATCACAAACATACCCTTTTTCCACAAAGTTGTTTCCCTTGGATAAAATTAGCTTGTCAGACTCAAACACCATTTTCTTGCCCAATTTTCTCAACATTTGCCCACTCACAAGACTCATACTCATTCTTAATCATACAACACATTGGTCAAAAAAACCTTCTTTCCAGATGTGAAGTAAAGATCAACATTCCCCTTGCCCAACACCTTGGATCTATGCTCATTACCTATTTGGATCTCATGGCCATCTCTTGATTCTTCAAAGGTTTTGAAGACTTCTCTATCAAAAGTTACATGAAGGGTGGCACAAGTGTCATACCACCATCCTTGCACTTTCCCTTGGATGGCATTCACCTCACTCAAGGTAGCAACCAACTCCTCTTCGATTGTGTTGACCTTGGATCCATGGTTATGGGGATTTTGATACTTGGAATCCCTAGCCATGTGGCCACTCTTTCCACAAACAAAGTAATGGCTTCTCGCACCCTTGAATTGCTCTTCATTATTCTTAGGGTATAGGTAAGTATCTTTCTTTGATTGGGGCTTCTTGTGATTCTTCCCTTTAGATTGAGTGGGTTTCTCTATGGCTTTAGCCTTGGATGTCCCAACATTGGACTCTTCCATACTCTTGTCTCTAGAACATGACTCATCTTCAATCCTTAGGTGCTTCAAGATCTCTTCCAAAGATATGTCTTCATTCTTATGGAGGATCTTCTGTCTATAGCTTCTCCATAATGGAGGTAACTTAGCTATAATCCCTCCCACAATGAAGGGTTTCAACAATGTTATCTTATGAGTAGAAAACTTATTCACAATAACTTGAAGTTCATGTACTTGGGGGAGTAAGGGTTTACCATCAAAGAATTTAAATTCAATGTATTGAGTAATGAGGAATTTCTTGGTACCTTCTTCTTTTGTTTTGTACTTTTACTGAAGAGCTTCCCACATTTCCTTTGTCGATGTAGTGTTTGTGTAGAGAACATAGAGACAATCTGATAGAGCATTAAGTATGTCGCCTCTACGAATAAGTCCATCTTCTTCTCATTTCCTCCTTTTGTGTGATCACATCTTGAGTATCATCATCCTTCAGAGCCTCCAAAGTCTTAAAATCTTGTCAAGGATGTAGTGCACTTTCAAAGTTGTGAGGAGGAATTTGATCTTGTCTTGCCAAGTTACAAAATTTGAGCCATCGAATCTATCTAGTCTCACTAGATCTTGAGACATGAAGTTAAGGGTAGAGAATTTTTAATGTTGGGGGTTAGAGGCTTATAACCTTAGTTTTGTATTACAACTCAAAGCAATAATCACAAGTAATCTAAGCTCTAACGGAAAATAACCACAAAGTACATAAATAAAAAAAAACAAAGTGTAAAGTAGACCTTTCTTGAAGAAGAACACTCAAACATGAGTCTATGATTTTATGTGAACCACAAATGTTACAAGGTTTGACACAAATGAAGATTTGTTGTCCAAATATCTCTATTCCTAGACTTTTCCTTGGAATTGCTTGATGCTACAACAATGGAATGAGAATGCGATTCAAAAGCCTTGAATCTTCATACAAGTAAAGCTTTCTTGATGAAGATCTTGGAGAAAACAAGTAATCTTGAAAGCTAGAAAGAATTATTTTAGAGAGAGAGAAGTGAGTGTTCATGTAACGCCCTGCTAATTAGGGTTTGTTACCACATGTG
The DNA here is from genome assembly GCF_963169125.1 of Humulus lupulus. NCBI lineage: Eukaryota > Viridiplantae > Streptophyta > Magnoliopsida > Rosales > Cannabaceae > Humulus > Humulus lupulus. The sequence continues at coordinate 216,673,125 of NC_084793.1, forward strand.
TTTTAAATTAGTGTTGGACTCGTTAAACGAGTTATTTGGACTAAGACATGTGATTAAGCCACTAAGGGTTTAGGTAGTAAAAATTTTAGTCAAAAAATAAACATTTCCATTAAGATAAAACTTTAGTCTTTACATGGGATCCCAAGATACAAGTTTAAAAGTGTGTTACAACTCAAAGACTACAAAACAAGTCGGCCTAAACAACAAAACAAGGTCCATCCCTAGCTCCCTTGCGATATCTCGGTCATGGCGGTCGAGCGAACTGTATATGTACACATCACCACTATCGCTCTCCAACTCATGGCTGGCCAAGCTTCTCCTTACCCTTACCTACACCACAAAGCACCCGTGAGCCAAAAGACTCAACAAGAAAACATATTCGGACAATTCACAGAATATAACAACATGGTCAATAGTAATAACTGGAACCAAGCATACACAATGTACAGATAAGTGACCATAGGGTCACATAAGTGCATGTCACACTCCCATTTATCCATATGGAAAACAGGCAAGTCAAGTGCATAATGCACTCCCTGGGTGGCCTAGCCATGACGTCCTACACTCAACGTGCATAATGTCGATCACGGCTCATAAGTCGAGCCTTACAGACCCTCGACATATAAGTCGAGCCTTAGAAACCCTCAACTTATAAGTTGAGCCCCTTTCAACCCAGTATACCCTGGACTAGCAGGTCAAGCTTTATTCAAATGCAACAGACAAATTATGGGCTTATAAACTGAGCCTGGTCATAACAACAATTACGTAATACATTCATCATACACACAGATACAATGCATTACAGTATACTAAAACAGATATACACAGGCATAATCATAATCATGCCCATTAGCTAGGCATGAGCCCTAATCATGTTTAAATTTAACAAATGGGCCAAGCCCCAATCATGCATCTCACGCATCAGGTGCATTTTTCTTACCTCGATCCTCGTGCAAATAGTGGAATGACCCCGAGCGCTAATCCTGACCAGAGCCTGGCGAAAACCCGAGTCACAACACAAGTATACATTCATCAGGACATAACCCTAGAACTCGAGTTCCAAACCAAACTTTAACTCTTAAAACCATGGTTCCCAGTTAACGGGGCGCTAAAAATGTCCCCTGAGCCCTTAAGCGGGCTCCCAAATTAGATTTATGAGCCCCCTCGGGCTTTGCCCTAAACATCAGCAAACAAACAATTCGGGGCCCCTAGTGTGGTCGCGCCTACCCTGGGCGTGGTCGCGCCTACCCTGGGCGTGGTCGCACCCACATACAGTTTGGGGCTTCTAGAACATTGGCGCGGTCGCGCCCTTCAACTCGAGCCCCCGAAATTGAATCCAATTTCCCCCTTTCTGGGACACTAGCACGGTCGCACTAGGTCCCAAAAACATGATGTTCTTCCCCAAATCTCAAACTCAGCAATTTCTCAATAATTTCAGACCCTAATTTCAACCAATCCAGATGTTTCTAACATAACTCCAGCCACATAAGCTATATACTAAGTCTAGGCAATAAAACCTACTAATCAAACCATTCCAAACACTACATATAACTCAACTAGGAAATCAAAAGCCATAAAAACCCAAGAACACTTCTTGAATATCAAAACAAGGGAATCTCACCTCTAAATTTGAATTTCTAGATGTGATGATGACCTTAGCTGCTTCTAAATCCAATCCCAAGCTGACACTCCTCTAGAATTGCCTTTAATTTCCACAAAAATTCAAGCTTAGTCTTGCCTTGGAGTGCCTTAAGCAAGCTTTTCAAAAATGCTCTCAAAACCAAAGAAAAGTTTCTTGAACATGAGTGAGCTGGGTGCCCAGCTGCTGGCTTTGTCAATTGACCCATGTTGTCAAAAGACCACAATGCCCCATGCCCCATGCCCCATGCCCCATGCCCCATTACCCCTAAAGGTTACTCTCAAGCGCAGTTTATTCATTTGGCATGATTCTCGCTAACCTCAAATTATCTCATACGATCCCAAATAATCTAACAATCCAATATTCATCAATTAATTCTCGTTACTCTATATTTCCAGTTATTTACCAAAATAACCCTAAGCTCACCTCGAGCCTGGTATTTTACCCCATTGTGACTTTTCCGCTAACTATCTCCCTAGGACCACCTCGTGTTGGCTCACTCAAATATATCCACATAATAATGTGGTTGCAATCATATATCACTGAAATGGGATGACATCATAATGGATTTTGTGGTAGGGTTACCCAAGACTGTGGGTCAACATGATTCGATGTGGGTTATCGTGGATCGATACACCAAATCAGCTCACTTCTTACCAGTGAGAACAACATATACAGTAGAATAATATTCAGATCTCTATGTGAAAGAGATAGTGCGCCTTCATGGGGCTCCATGGTCGATCGTATCGGATCGGGACCCCACATTTACTTCCAAGATTTGGGGAAGTTTGCAGAAGGCCATGGGTACGCAACTTAAGTTCAATACTGCCTATCATCCTCAAATAGATGGACAATATGAGAGGATGATAGAGATATTAGAGGACATGCTGTGAGCATGTGTGCTGGACTTTGATGGATCCTGGAGTAAGTATTTTCCTCTGATAGAGTTTTCCTACAATAATAGCTATCAGTCAACCATTGGGGGAGATAATGTATGGTAGGAAATGTAGATCTATCATTAATTAGGATGAGACATGAGAAAGGAATTACTTGGGTCCTAAGGCAATTCAGAGGTCCAATGAGTCTATTGAGAAGATCAGAGCTCGGATGCTCGCTTCTCAAAGCAGGCTGAAAAGTTATGCTAATCCCAAACGTAGGAACGTGGAGTTCCAAATGGGAGACTATGTATTCCTTAGATTATCACCATGGAAAGGGGTGAGGAGATTTAGGAAGAAGGACAAGTTGAACCCTAGATTTTTAGGACCATATGAGATCCTGGAGAGGATTAGTAAAGTGGCCTATAGGTTGGCCTTACCTCCGCCACTATCGATCGTACAAAATGTGTTTCATATTTTGGCCCTTCGAAAATATGTGGTAGACATGACTCATGTGTTGAGTTACAAAGATCTAGAGGTTGAGGCAGATCTCTCCTATGAGGAACAACTAGTACAGATACTAGACAGGAAGGACAAGGTCTTGAGAAACAAAACTATACCTTTGGTTAAGGTATTATGGAGGAACAACAAGGTCGAGGAAGAGACCTGGGAGCTGGACTCAGATATGCAGAATTAGTATCCCGAGTTGTTTAGGTAAAATTTCGAGGACGAAATTCCTGAAGGAGGGGATAGTTGTAACGTCCCAAATTCCCTAATGTGGCTTAGTGCCTTGATTAGGGGGCCAGGAGGGAAAAAACTAGTTAATTGTGTTATTATGTGATTATATGCATGATTATGTGTGTTATATTATTATATTACCGAATTGGCATGCAGGTGGGCCCGTTTCTTATTAGAAGGGCATTTTAGTAATTTTGGCTCGTTGAGGGCATAATAGCACATATGTGTATATATGTGATATATGTGTGAGACCACATTATTATCTGGATATGTTTGAGATACTCGGCACGAGATGATCCTAGGAAGCAAGTTAGCGGTTTAGCGAGGTCAAATTTTAGGCTCGAGGTGAGCCTAGGGATAATTTGGTGCTTAGTACATTACCGCATTGAGCAGGTAATGGGAAATTATTTTGTAATTATTTGAGGATATTGGAAGTAACGGGAGTTGTAAGACGTTAGTTATGATTAATGAGATAAGTGGAAAATGACAAGTTTGCCCTTGTGGCATAAGAAGGGAAGACAAAAGGGCAAGGGGCATATCTGTCATTTTGGAGTCAAAACCAGTGACTTACTCACCCTTACCCTTAGCTGAAGGAAACAAAAACAGAACATCACACTTGCAACTTTCTCTATCTCGATTTTTCCTTCTCTCTTTCATTCTTGGCTTGATTTTGGGGCAAGGTTAGAGAATTAAAAGCTTGGGGATTTAAAGCTTAAGGTTTAGGAGTAATTAGCTGCAACTAAGGGAGTTTAATTCATAGCTGAGGTTACCGCTAGATGCTCAGGATCAGGATCGTGCTCGAGGATCGTTCTTATCTTACTTTACACTCAAACTTGAGGTAAGAAAACTGCACCCATTATGCGATGTATATGATTAGGGCTTGGCCCGAATGTAGAATATAGTCTTGATTGGGCGTTGGCCCCTATAAATGTGCATAATTATGATTATGCATGTGAATGATTGATTAAGCATGTTGAGTGGTCTATATATGGATATGTGCTATATGATGAATGCTTGTTAGCAGTATATAATTGAGAAATGCTTGACTTATGAGTTAAGAATGGTAATAGCATTGAGGGCTGGTCGAAAAGCATTGAATTATTAGTCAAAGATGGAAATAGCATGCAAAGTGCAGGTCGATAAGGTTAGAGCTAATCAGAAGCACATTATAGGCTTGTCCAACCCAATGGTCATGGAAAACTAAAGCGTCAGGTACGATGGGCCAACTCCAAGGCTGGTTATACAAAGGTTAGGGCAATGGTCCCCGGGGTGACTTATTAATCCCAGGTCCTAGGGTGCTGAGCCCCAGTGTGATTTATCAATCATGTATTTGGGCAACGGGCCCCGATGTGATTCAGTAATAATTTGTTTAGAGCGATTGGCTCCATGTAACACTGTCGTCAATTATTTGAATGGTAGGTAATCATGATTAGGGATTATTACTGCTAGACATGCTTATTATGTTTTGTAATGTATTATTACCTACCTATGAGAATGTTTAAGTTTTCTTGATGAGCATTAGCTCACGAATGCTATATGGTGCAGGTAAGGGGAAAGGAAAGCTAGACCAGCCATGAGTTGGAGAGCTTAGGCGGCGACGTGTACATATGCGACCGCTTGATCACCACGACCAAGGTTTCTCAGAGGAACTAGGGTTAAACCCTGTTCTTGCCGCTTAGGTCGGAAGATTGTAACTTTTGGATTGTAATGACGCTTTTGGAACTGTAAACAACTTTGTAAACGTTATTATGGGATCCCATGTACAATTTAATGTGTTAATGAAATATCCATTCCTTTTGACCAAAATTTTTAACCCTGGACCAATAATCACATTTAGATGCACATTTATGGCCTAATGACTCATTTAGCAAGTTAAGCACTATTTAAAATACACAGTGTAATGGTCTTGGCTAACCAGGGTGTTACAACTTAGTATCAGAGCCTTGACCCAGCTGGAAGTGTGGCCGATGGCGACGTCGGACCCCTAAGGGAGAGTGATTGTGATTGTTAGAATCCCGTGATCTGCTGGGGGAAATACTTGGTAAAAGTTGTTCATTCCCACATCGCCTTGGGAAGGTTAAGTGTGATGATTCTAAGACTATGTAGGTATAGGACTACATAGTTGAACATGGCTTAAATGGATTGATGGGTACTACCTATGCCAACAAGATGCATTTTCTTTTCGGTAGCCCATCACTTGAGAACTCCAAAGTTAAGTGTGTTTGACCTGGAGTAGTCTAATGATGGGTGACCTCCTAGGAAGTTTTCCCAAAAAGCGTGCGAGTGAGGATAAAGCACACTAGAAAGACTCATGTTGGTTTACAGTGTTAGTCGTCATTCCAGGAAGCAACCATAGTGACGTGGGGCCTTACAAATGGTATCAATGCTAGTGAAAGATTATGATTGTGAAATCGTCTATCACCCAAGGAAGGCCAACGTGGTAGCGGATTCCTTAAGTTGGGAGGGTCTGAGACAGTTGTATAGTGCTAGGCAGATATCCAGGGAGTTGGCTGAGGATATGACTAGAGCAGGTATTGAGCTAGTGGTGGGCCAGTTAGCCAACATCACCCTGTAGTCTACTTATTTGGAGAGGATCAAGGAGAAGTAGTTGAGTCACCCACAGTTGGGAAATATCACAGAGGACGTCCTATCTGGAGTAGCTACGGGTTATACATTGTTAGACATAGGCTTATTGAGATAAAAGGGTCGGATCTACAAACTGATGGACACTAGGATCGGACGCGAAATTATAGATGAATCTCATACTACCCCTTATTCTGTACATCTAGGCACTACGAAGATGTACCAGGATCTTAAAGTTTTATATTGGTGGCCTAGGATGAAGAGGGATGTGACTAAGTACGTGGCAAGGTGCCTGACCTATCGGCAGGTCAAGGCAGAGCATCAAAGACTAGCAGGGTTGTTACAACCTCTGCATATCCCAGAGTGGAAGTGATAGGGCATCATGATGGATTTCGTGCTAGGATTGACCAGGATAGTGGACCAGCACAATTCAATTTTGGTCATAGTGGATTGGTATACGAAATCAGCTCACTTTCCACCAATGAGAATGAATTACACGGTTGACCAATATAAAAATCTCTATGTGAGAGAGATAGTATGCCTTCATGGGACTTAGAGGTCTATCGTGTCTGATAGGGACCCTATCTCTACTTCCAAGTTTTGGGGAGGTTTACAGAAGGCGATGGGTGCACAACTGAAGTTCAGTACAACTTATCATCCTCAGACTAATGGTTAGTCTGAAAGGACTTTTTAGATAGTGGAGGACATGCTGAGAGCATGTGTATTGGACTTTGAAGGGTCATGGAGTAAATATTTGCATCTGATAGAGTTTTCCTATAATAACAGCTACCAGTCAACTATTGGAGTGGCACCTTATGATATGTTGTATGGTAGGAAGTGAAGATTGCCAATTCATTGGGATGAGATGGGTGAGAGGAAATATTTGGGTCCTGAAGCATTTCAGAGGACCACTGAGGCTATTGAAAATAGTAGAGCGTGGATTCTCGCATCCTAGAGTAGACAGAAGAGTTATTAAAACCCAAAGCGGAGGAAGGTGGAGTTCTAAGTGGGAGACCATGTCTTCCTTAGGGTTTCACAACTGAGAGGGGTGAAAAGATTTGGGAAGAAGGGAGTTGAGCCCTAGGTTTGTTGGACCATTTGAGATCCTAGAGAGGATAGGTCAGGTGGACTATAGGATTGCCTTACCCCCTAAACTATCTAGTGTGCACAACGTATCTCATATTTCCATGCTGAGGATGTATCAGATGTGACTCATGTATTGAGTTACGAGGATCTAGAACTAGAGACAGATTTGTCCTATGAGGAGTAGCCAGTTCAGATTTTAGACAAGAAGGATAAGGTTCTAAGGAACAAGATGATACCTTTAGTTAAGGTATTATGGAGGAACAACAAGGTCGAAGAAGCACCCTAGGGGCTAGAGGCAGTTATGCAGAATCAGTATCCAGGATGGAAATTTATGGAAATTATATGTTTATGTGACATATATGCGTGTAATTATGTGATTATGTGAGTTATATGATAATATGATTAGATATGCATGTTTAGGTATATTAAAAATGCATGCGGGCCTGTTTTATATTAGAATGAAAGTTTTTGTAATTTGGCCCGTTATGGCTATATTTGGAATATATGTCCATAATGTGATGTATGTGTGAGACCACATTATTATGTGGATATATTTGGGTTACTCAGCACGAGACGATCCTAGGGAACAAGTTAGCAGAAAAGTCACAACAGGACCTAATTCCCGACTCGGGGTGAGTCAAGGGGTATTTTGGATATCTAGTACATTACCGGGTTATTGGGTAACGAGAATGAATATTCGAGGATATATTTGGAGTTAGTGAGTTTATAAGGGAATTTTGGGAGTTTTGACCATTTTTTCCTCGGGGACGTTTTTGGTACCCCGAGCCTCAGGATTTTCTTAAGGTTACTTAGCGTCTAAGTAAACCTCACAAACACTCAAACAAAAGAAAAAACATGTTCTCCTCTCTCTCTCTCTCTCTCTCTCTCTCTTAGTTACACACTCTTTCCCTCAAATTCCTTGGGATTCTTGCGGTTTAAGGAGAATCGAGACTAGTTTAGGCTAGGGATTGTTTGGGAAAGACTTACCAACGATTGGAGAAACTGAGGTATTGATTTCTGGCCCTAAATCTCTGTGTGTTTATAGTTTTTAGTTAAGTATTTTGTGTTTTAGAAACTTTGTTCTGAGTTGGGAATTTGATGGGGTTTTGGCCAAGCTTTTGCTTGGGTTTTGGCCTACTAAATTGATTGGGGACTTTACTTTTGAGTTTTAGCTATGTTGGGATAGGTTTTTGGAGGGATTTGGATTGAAAAAAATTAAGAAAAAATAGGGTTTTATGTCGAGTCGTGGCCCTGTTATTGGGGCGTAGCAGCTTTCTTAAACGCTGGGAGAAGCAGGTGCCTTTGGGCCATTTGAGCCACGAAGCGTGTCGAAGCAGAGGAGAGCTTGGGCTCTCTAACTTGGGGCAAATCATGTCTCCTTTGTTTTGAGCCACAGCGCTTGAAGGGTTTTGAGTCCCTAAAGGGTTTTTGAGTGTGGGAAGTCAAACCTAAGGGCTCGGGGCCGATCCTACTACCTGGTTTAGTAGAATTCGACGTCCGGGAGGCTAGGACTCAGTCCAGAAGCTTCTATTCACTCGTTTTGACGAGATTCTCTATTGGTTGTGACTAGATTATTGCTAAGGGCTTGGGACCAAGATCGTGCTCGAGAGTCGCTCTTAATACACATTGCACTCAGACCTAAGGTACGGAAACTACAATTAATACGTGATATATATGATTAGGGCTTTGCCCGATTGTTGATTATAACTATGAATAGGTATCATCCCCTAAGAATGAACATGAATTAGGTTATGCTTGAATGCTCTGTATCTAAATAATTGTTTAATAAATGCTTACCTTGTTGGCGTAGGTAGGGCTCGACCCCGTTAGGGAACATGGTTATTTCTATGTTTGTGTTTGATTGGTTAAGATACCATGATTTATATGTATGCATACTTGTATTGTATGAAGTATGATTATTTGTATCTGTATATGTTTTTCTGGTTATTTGAATGTCTGATTAAAGCCTTGACTTATTAGTCAAGGGCTTCAATAGCGCGTTGCGTGCTAGTCGAGAGGCTTAGACCCAAACAGGGGCGTACTATTATGTTTGCTGACCCTATGGTCTTTGGAAAACAAAGCGCTTGGCTAGCTCTATGGCTAGTTACTCAGAGCTAAGAGCAAGGGCCCCAGGTGACTCTATGGTCACATAGCTAGGGCATAGGACCCCGAGTTGACTCTATGGTCATCTATTTAGAGCAGCGGGCCCCAGAATGATCCAATGATCATTTATTTGTAATTCATATGCATGCATGAGTAGGTTATTATTCCTGGGCATGCTAAATATGTATTTGGAATCTGTATTTACTGTTCATGCACATGTCTAAGTGTTCTTGTTGAGTCTTGGTTCACGGGTGCTATGTGGTACAAGTAAGGGAAAAGAAAAGCTAGACCAGCCATGAGTTGGAGAGCTTCGGTGGCGGTGTGTACATATGCAGCCACTTGTCCGCCATGGCCGAGGATATTTCAAAGGAACTAGGGTTGTATCCCTTATTTTTTCGCTTAGGCTGGCTGGCTATAACTTTTGATATGTATATACTCTTTTAAACATTTGTTTGTAACATTTTGGGATCCCATGTATTTATGAAAATTTTAAATGAAAAGTCAATGTTCCTTGACCAAAATTTTTAACCCTAACCTTTGACATTAACCTTAGTTATACGTTTATAATCAAACAACTTGATTAGCAAGTCTGACATTATTTAAAGTACACAGTGTAACGGTCCTGGATTAGTAGGATGTTACAACTTTGTATCAAAGCGACTGGCCAACGTGAATATCACAGTGGGCGATATACGATTGTGAGCATTAGGGAATTAGTGGTTTCAAGGAGATGGGTCAGGTCACTACCAGTGACAGTGGACGGCAGGGAGTTGTCGGTTGACTTGATAGAGTTGGTTATGACTGACTTTGATATGATTTTGGGGATGGACTGGTTAGCTAGATATGGGACAACCATAGATTGTAAAAAGAAGATGGTAACCTTTGAGCCTGAGGGTGAGGACCCCTTCGTATTCGTTGGCACTGAGCATGGACCTAGAGTACGCATGATTTCAACAGAGAGGACTGAAGACCTATTGCGAGGAGGTTGCATAGGATTCTTGGCCAACGTGGTGGATACCACTCAGGTCGTGCCAGTGGTACTAGAAGAGACTAGGTTAGTCTGTGAATTCCTAGATTTGTTCCCAGAGGAACTACCAGGGTTGCCGCCACACAGGGAGATAGAATTGGTTATTGAGCTGCCACCAGGGATGGAGCCAGTGTCTAGGGCACCTTATAGAATGGGCCCAACAGAGTTGAGAGAATTGAAGGTACAACTACAGGAGTTGTTAGAATTGGGTTTTATCAGACCTAGTTTTTTCCATGGGGTGCGCCATTCCTATTTGTGAAGAAGAAGGATGGTTCTCTAAGGATGTGCATAGACTACAGGGAATTGAATAAGTTGATCATCAAGAACAGGTATCCTCTACCAAGGATAGATGACCTATTTGATCAGTTTCAGGGTAAAATGGTGTTCTTGAAGATAGATCTTCGAACTAGTTATCACCATTTGCGTATCAAGGAGGAATACATACCAAAGACAGCCTTCCGTACCAGATATGGGCACTATAAGTTCCTCGTCATGTCATTTGGTTTGACTAACACCCCGACAGGCTTTATGGATTTGATGAACAGGGTGTTCAAGGACCATCTGGATTGGTTTTTGATCATCTTTATTGATGATATCTTAGTATATTCACATTTAGAGGAAGAGCATGAGCAACACCTCAGGTTGGTCTTACAGAGGCTAAGAGAAACACAAATTATTTGCGAAGTTCAGGAAGTATGACTTCTAGTTACCTCAAGTGACTTTCTTGGGTCATATTGTTAGCAGAGATGGAATTAAGGTAGACCCAACTAAGATTGAGGCTATCAAAGATTGGCCAAGGACAAGGAATGCCTCTGAGATTAGAAGCTTCCTTGGATTGGTAGGTTATTACAGGAGGTTTGTAGAAGGGTTCTTAAGGATAGATGCCCCACTAACATAGCTGACGGCAAGAGTCAGAAGTTTGCATGGTCAAATAGATGTGAGAACAACCTCCAGGAGTTGAAGCGGCATTTGATTACCACCCCAGTCTTGAGTCTCCCAATAGATCAAGAGAAGTTCATAGTTTATTGTGATGCCTCAAGACAAGGGTTAGGCTATGTCCTTATGCAGGCATGGAAGGTGATTGCTTATGCATCACGCTAGTGGAAAGATTATGAGCAGAGGTATCCTACTCATAATCTGGAGTTAGCAGTAGTGGTCTTTGCATTAAAGGTATGGAGGCATTACCTTTATGGAGAGAAGTGTGAGATATACATTAACCACAAGAGCCTTAAGTACTTATTTACACAGAGGGATTTGAATATGAGGCAGAGATGTTGGTTGGAATTGGTGCATATTAGAGAGGACGTCCTAGCTGGAGTGGCTAGGGACTATGCAGTATCAGATATGAGTTTGCTAAGATATGAAGGTCAGATCTAGGTTCTGATGGATACTGTTATCAGACGAGAAATTCTAGATGAATCTCATACTACCCCGTACTATTTGCATCCCGGCACCACAAAGATGTACCATGACCTGAGGACTTTATATTTGTGGTCGGGGATGAAGAGAGACGTAACCGAGTATGTGGCCAAGTGTCTGACTTGTCAGCAGATCAAGGCTGAACATCAGAGACCAGCGGGGCTACTACAGCCCTTGGATATCCTAGAGTGGAATTGGGAAGACATCACAATGGATTTTGTGGTGGGATTGCCCAAGACGGTGGGTCAACACGATTCGATATAGGTTATTGTACACAGACACACCAAATCAGCTCACTTTCTACCAGTGAGGACGCTTTATATAGTTGACCAGTATACAGATCTCTATGTGAGAGAGATAGTGCTTCTTCATGGAGCTCTTACATCAACGTGTCAGATCGAGACCCCAAATTTACTTCCAAGTTTTGGGGAAGTTTGCAGAAGGCAATGGGCACGCAACTAAAGTTCGGTACAGCTTATCATCCTCAGACTGATGGTTAGTCTAAGAGGACTATCCAGATATTGGAGGACATGCTGAGAGCATGTGTATTGGACTTTGAAGGGTCCTAGAGTAAGTATTTGCCTCTGATAGAGTTTTCCTACAAGAACAGCTACCAGGCGACCATAGGAGTGGCTCCTTATAAGATGATGTATCGTAGGAAATGTAGATCACCCATTCACTGGGATGAGATGGGTGGACGTAGATACTTGGGTCTTGAAATAGTTCAGAGGACTAGTGAGGCTATTAATAAGATTAGAGCTCGGATGCTTGCATCACAAAGTAGACAAAAGAGTTATGCAGATCTGAAGGACAGGAACGTGGAGTTCCAGGTGAGAGACTATGTCTTCCTTAGAGTCTCACCACTGAAGGAGGTGAGGACATTTAGGAAGAAGGGAAAGATGAGCCCTAGGTTTGTAGGACCTTTTGAGATCGTGGAAAGGGTTGGTTAGGTGGCCTATAGATTGGTCTTACCTCCAGCATTGTCGGTCGTGCACAATGTGTTCCATATTTTGGTGCTACAGAAGTATGTATCTGATGAGACTCATGTACTTAGTTATGAAGATTTGGAGATGCATGAAAACTTATCCTTTGAGGAGTAGCCAGTCCAGATATTAGACAGGAAGGACAAGGTCCCAAGGAATAAAACAATACCCTTAGTTAAGGTATTATGGAGGAACAGCAAGGTCGAGGAGGGGACCTAGGAATTGGAGTCAACCATGCGGGATCAGTATCCCGAGTTGTTCAGGTAAAATTTTGAGGACGAAATTCTTGTAAGGAGGGGATAATTGTAACGCCCCAAATTCCCCAATAAGGCTTAGTGCCTGGATTAAGGGGCTGGGAGGAAATAATTGAATTAATCGAGTGCTTGTGTGCTATGAGCATGTTATTATGTGAATTATATTATGATATGATTATGCTTGCATGTGTAGGTGTATTAAATATGCATGCGGGACCGTTTCTTGTTAGATGGGCATTTTCTTATTGTTGACCCATTGAGGGTATAATTGTAAATATGTGTGACATATGATTGCTAACACATTATTATGTGAATATATTTGAGTTACCCAACACGAGGCGGTCCTAGGAAGATATTTAGCCAAAAAGTCACAACGGGGTAAAATACCGGGCTTGGGGTGAGCTTAAGGGTATTTTGGTAATTTGGTAAATCACTGGGAAATATAGAGTAAAAAGAATTAATTGATGAATATTGGATTGTTAGATTATTTGGGATCGTATGAGATAATTTGAGGTTAGTGGGAATCATGCCAAATGACTAAACTTCCATTGAGAGTAACCTTTAGGGGCAATGGGGCACAGGGCATTGTGGTCTTTTGACCACATGGATCAATTGACTAAGCCAGCAGTTGGGCACCTAGCTCACTCACGTTCAAGAAACTTTTGTTTTGTTTTGAGAGAATTTTGGAAGAACTCGCTTAAGGCACTCCAAGGCAAGACTAAGCTTGAATTTTTGTGGAAATTAAAGGCAATTCTAAAGGAATGGCGGCTTAGGATTGGATTTAGAAGCAGCTAAGGTCATCATCACATCTAGAAATTTGAAGTTAGAGGTGAGATTCCCCTGTTTTGACATTCAAGAGGTGTTCTTGAGTTTTTATGGCTTTTGATTTCCTAATGGAGTTATATGTGGTGTTTGGAATGGTTTGATTAGTTGGTTTTATTGCCTAGACTTAGTATATAGATTATGTGGTTGGAATTATGTTAGAAACATCTGGATTGGTCGAAATTAGGGTCTAAAATTATTCAGAAATCAATAGATTTACGATTTTGGGAAGAACATCATGTTCTGGGCATATTTTCAAGTTTTAGGGACCTAGCGTGACCGCGCTAGTGTCCCAGAAAGGAGGAAATTGGATTCAATTTGGGGGGCTCAAGTTGATGGGCCAAGAGTTGGCATGACCACACCAATGGTCCAAAAGCCCCAAACTTTCTGTGGGCGCGACCACGCCAGGGGCCCCAAAATGTTTATTTGCTAATTTTTAGGGCTAGGCCTGGGGGGCTCAGGAATTTGATTGGGGAGCCCGCTTGAGGGCTCGAGGGACATTTTTAGCACCTCGTTAACTGGGAACCATGATTTTAAGAGTTATATTTTTGTTTGGAACTCAAGTTCTAGGGTTAAGTCCTAATGAACTTATACTTATGTTGTGGCTAGGGTTTCCGCCAGGCTCGGGTCAGGATTAGCGCTCGGGGTCGTTCCATTATTTGCATGAGGATCGAGGTAAGAAAATTGCTCCTAATGCATGAGATGCATGATTGGGGCTTGGCCCAGCCATTAATGTAATATGATTGGGGCTTTGCCAATTTTTTAAATGTAAACGTGATTGGGCTCGGGCCCAGCTAATGAGCATGATTTTGATTATGCCTGTGTATATCTGTTTTAGTATATTGTAATGCATTTTATCTATGTGTATGATGAATGTATTATGTGAATGTTATTATAACCAGGAAGCTCGGTTAATAATCCGAGAATTTGTCTGTTGCATTTGATTAAAGCTCAACCTGCTAGTCGAGGGTATACTTGGTTTAAAAAAGCTCAACTTATAAGTTTAGGGTTTCTAAGGCTCGTCTTATAAGTCGAGGGTTTGTAAGGGTCGGCTTATAATTCGAGGGTTTGTAAGACTTGGCTTATGAGTCGTGATCAACATTATACGAGTTTAGTGCATGCCATCATGGCTAGGCCACCCCGTGAGTGCACTAATTTAAAACATAGGTGGTAACAGACCCTAATTAGCAGGGCATTACAAAATGGTATCAGAGCCTTGACCCATCCCTAAGGAGGGTGATTGTGATAGTCAGAATCTCGTGATCCATAAGGGGAAAAACTGAGTAAAAGTTGTGCAATCCCACATTGCCTGGGGAAGGCCATGTGTGATGATTCTAAGACTGTGTAGGTATGGGACTACACAGTCTAAGACGGATTAAATGGATTGATGGGTACTGCCTATGCCAACAAGATGCATCTTATTTTCGGTATTCCATCACTTGAGAACTCCAAAGTTAAGTGTGCTTGACCGGGAGTAGTCTCATGATGGGTGACCTCTTGGGAAGTTTTCCTAGGAAGCGTGCAAGTGAGGACAAAGCGCGCTCGAAAGACTTGTGTTGGTTTGTAGGACCAATCGTCATTCCAGGAAGCAGCCATAGTGACGTGGGGCATTAAAGATCAAGTCACAACTAACTCAAATGAACCATTTAAATAGTATAGGAAAGTCATTAGACTCAATCAATGAGATTAGAGCATTTTAATTTGGATTTTTAAGACAAAACACATTGTGACATGCCGCCTAGTATTAAGCAACACGTTGTCTGTATGGTTATTTAAGAAACGAGCAATGTGTTGCCTCCTAGAGGTGACACATCGCTGATGCCTCTGACTTGGCACTCGAAAATTTGTCTCAAAACATCTCCAAATTCTCCCAAACTTTTTGGGCGCTCTTATATACTCCAAAGAAACACTTTGGACCCAAAAAGATTATTTATCAATGCCTATAGCAAAATTCAACTCTCACATGTTGACTTTTGTGAAATCGTTATTGTTTTGCACCTCTTCGTGCCTAATTAATTTCATCATGTATTTAACCAATCATAACAAATACTATATAATAAAATTAAAGCTTAGAAAACTAGAGTCTTAACCTTAATTAAATGGCTTTATATTTCAATACACCAAGCTATAGTCCAAAATATATTTCTTGATTAATGTGTATCTCCAACATATTCAACCATAGTCTAAGGTTCTAAAAAATCAATTCTAAGGTAGCAAATACTTTTCTATAATTATTCTAGGCCTTAGAAATAATTTCTACTTTCATCATACTCTATAAAAGAAATATTTTCCTTTATATTTATTTTTATACTAAAGTCTTCAAAGACTCTATGTAAGCGATCCATTCATCATAACTATTAGTAAAATAATATTTCTCTTCATTTTTTTAATTATCTTGCATAGTTCACATTATATTTAATTAACAAATTAATTAGATGAAAAAGATTATATTGAGTATTACATAAAAGTTCGACTTCGAATGATTATGAAATGTGTGACCTTGGATTTAACATGAGCCCTTTCACGTGGAATAATGGTAGAGGTGGGCATACTAATGTGTTAGAAAGATTTGATAGAGGCCTTTCTTGTTCCAACTGGTGTTTGTTATTTCCTAATTCCAAAATTTCTCATTTAGAGTTTTGGGGTTCAGATCACAGAGTCATATCTCACTCGTTCTTTTTCTGTCAGTGTCAGTTCAAGGTGGGGCTGAGCGGGGAAAGGGTTTTCTATTTGAACCTGGTTAGTTAAGGGATGAGAGTGTATACATACCATCAAAGATCATTGGCAAAATGGATATTTTGTTTGAACGATGAATTTTTTTCTTAATGGCCTTCAAAGTTGTGGACATGCTTTATGATCATGGAAGAATCACAAGTTTGGGAGTTACCCAAGATGTATCAAAGATGTTAGAAATTCCATTGAGCAGCTACATAAAGGTCCCTAAATAGTAGACAATATTGAGAAGCTTAAGGGGTTCATTAGAGAGCTAAATATATTGCTAATAATGTATGATTGGTATTGGAAACAACAGACAAGGACTGAATGGTTGGCTCATGGAGATCGTAACACAAAGTTTTTTCATAGTAAGGCTTATTCAAGGAAGAAACAAAATATAATTAAGGGATGGGAGGAGTCAAATGGGAATTTGTGCACAGGATTGGGAGATATCACTACTATTGTTGAGAATTATATTTCTAATATCTTTAGTTCCAATGGATTGGATATTACTGCAGTGGAAAAAATCACCTTCTTTATGGAGAAAGTTGTTTCGGATGAGCTCAATGGAGACTTGGTGAAGCTATTTGATGATGAGGAATTTCGAAAGGCATTGTCTGGCATGGGTGGATCAAAGGCTCTAGGGCCCGATTTCCATACAATCTTTTATTAGAAGAATTGCACCACAGTGGGTAAGGATGTGGTAGATGTTTGCTTGAATGTGCTCAATAAGGGAATGGAGATAAGGAACCTAAATAAAACAATTGTGGTGTTAACTTCTAAAGTCACTCAACCTTGTAAGATTTATGAGTTTAGACCGATAAGCTTGTGCAACATCATCTACAAGGTAATCACTAAAGTCATTGCTTTTCTATTTAAACTTGCTCTCTCTTTGGTTATTTCTGAAACTCAAATTTCCTTTGTACCTAAGAGATTGATTTTTGATAACACGATAGCGGCCTTTGAATTTCTCCATGTGATTAAGAAGCGTAATTTTGGAGATAATTGGTGGATGAGTGTAAACTTGGATATGAGTAAGACACATGTTCGTTTTGAGTGAGGATTTTTGGATGCTATAATGGAGGCTATGGGGTTTTTTTTGTAATGGTGAGAATTGATATTAAGGTCTATCAAAAGCCCTCATTTTTCCTTTATTCATAATGGTACCAGTAAGGGTTATGTCTCTTATGAGAGAGGTTTGAAACAAGGATGCCCTCCCCCTATTTGTTTCTTGTTTTTGATGAGGGTTATCTAGGCTTGTGGTTGATGTTGGAAATGAAGGGAAAATAAGGACGTTTTTAGGTAATTAGGGGCCTAAAATTAGTCATCTATGAATGAGCCTCTAGCAAATATGTTAACATTGGGAAATCATCCATCACGTTTAGTCCTAATGTGCCTGATAATATAAAGACAAGCATAAAATATTTGATGGGGTTAGAGGGTTTCCCGGAGATGTCTTAGTATTTAGGGCTCTCATCCATTGTTGGTGGTAGGAAAAAAAAAAGATCTTCCAAGATATCAAGGATAGGGTCTAGAAGAGCCCTCAAGTGTGGAAAGGTAAAAGACAATCTATAGGGTGAAATGAGGTTTTGATCAAAGTAGTAGCTCTCTCTATCCAGTGTACTCTATGAGTGTTTTCCGTCTACCAAAGTCTCTTTGCTATGTTCTTGAGGCTATGGTTGCTCGATTTTGGTGGGGGTCTAGGGAGGAGAAACATAAAATGCATTGGAAACATTTAGAGACTCTTTGTTTACCCAAGTTTTAGGGTGGGCTTGGGTTTAGGGATATGGAGGCTTTTAATCAAGCCATGATGCCTAAACAAGGGTGGCAGTT
Source organism: Humulus lupulus (assembly GCF_963169125.1). Taxonomy (NCBI): domain Eukaryota; kingdom Viridiplantae; phylum Streptophyta; class Magnoliopsida; order Rosales; family Cannabaceae; genus Humulus; species Humulus lupulus. The sequence continues at coordinate 216,691,202 of NC_084793.1, forward strand.
ATTGACTTATTCACACTGTCTAACGACTCATGTTCTAAAGGTAAAATACTTCAAAAATGGTGATTTTATGTGTTATGACAATATGAATCAATTTCTTTATAAAATTAACGTTTTCCATAAATATTTAATTCATGTCTTACTAGATGATCATTTGTAGATCAGTTTAAATCATAAGTTATCATGAAATCCTGTTCATGTTTAACAGATTGAATATTGGTTCCCTTAAGGATTAATTTTGGGGCTGAATAGTTATTGAGCTCAAATCTATAATATGATTATAGATTAATTATTCACAAGTGAATTAATAGTACTTAAGGAACAAGAGGTAATTAGAAGGGTAAAACGGTAATTCTTGACCAGCTCTAATTACTGAACCAATAAATAGAGGACAGAACTACATATATTGAATGACTCTCTAAATATAATTCTATAATTACTAAGAGTGAAATTCCATATTTATAGTGGAGTAATAATGGAATTAATAAATAAGATTATTTAACTAAACAGTTTAACTAATAGTCTGGTTTATTGGAGCTTAGGATTATAGGTCCATGGTCCCCGAGTCGCCTATGTCCTGCATTGTCAAGGGCAAGGATATCTCAGACAAGATTAATTGATAAAATGACTAAATTGCAAATGAATTAATTTTTCAGGGCTAAGTAATGATTATGTGCAATTAATTAATTATTTAACTAATTAGTTTTTATTTGATAAACTTTATATTAGTTTAAATTAATATTAATTAGTATTTGGATTAATATTAAAGAGAGTTAATTATTATCTTAGTATAAGAAAATTATTCAAATTGAGAGTTTTAAGACAAGGTTAATTTTGAATTAACTGATATTTATTTTTTGGGAATAAATATAGTATCTTAAAAATAATTAAACAAACAAATGAGAAAATTAGGGAGACACACATGTGGTACATGCCACTCCCTATGCTTGCACAGTGAGTGGCGCCACTAACATGTGCCACATGTGCCTATGTTTTCGAATTTTGAATTTCAAATATTATTTGTTTATTTAATCATTTAATTATTGTTTGAATTTGATTTAAAAAAATAATTAAAAAAAAGATAACTCATGAGTTTGAATTAATTAAATTAAAAGAAAAGAAAATTATTTTATTATTTTTATAAGTCTAAAAAGAAATTACTGTAACGCCCTACTTCCTTAGAGTCATTACTAAGTGAGTTTAAAATGTGTCATTATCTCGTTAATCGAGGTTTTAGGTTAAAAGTGTGACTAAACTGAGATAAAACCAGTTAAAATTCATTAAATATAAAACATTTGCTTATTAATTGAAATCTCATAAAGTTTTACAGTTGGGATCCTGCAATTCAGTTTAGAAAATATATTACAGATCAAAATGTACACGTGGTCGACTTAGGCGACAAAACAACTATTATAGATCATTTTCCCAAAAATAACCCTAGTCGTGGCAGCCAGGTAGGCCGAACATGTACCCATCGCTCCACGCTCTCCGTACTCATGGTTGGTCAACCTTTTCTTTGCCCTTACCTGCACCATAGAGCACCTGTGAGCCGAAGCCTAGCAAGAAAACTCAACACAAAACAAATAACATATGTATGTTTATCAATAGCATATAACAAAGCAGCGAACAAGCTAAACACATAGTGGCCATGCCATCCCAAGTGCTCTACCAGGCCCTAGGTTCACAATCTTCATTGAGAGGATGACTCCAGCATCCTAGGAGGGTCTCGCCCTAACGGCCTGCACTCCGCGTGCTCAACACCATTCTCGACCCCTTGCCGTACTCGGCTCTGCACTACGTGTGCTCAACGTCGTTCTCAGCCCCTTTTCGTACTCGGCTTCCTGTTGTTCTTGACCTTCACCGTTCCCAGCCTTTGCTGTTCTCGGCCTTCTCCGTTCATTCACAAATATGCACTACATAGCATAATATCAACAAATATTTAAACATATACTAAACATAAACATTAGGGCTATGCCCTGCAATCCAATCAATAAGGCCATGCCCTGCAATACAAACAATAGGGCCATGCTCTACTCTACAGGTACAACAGTTTTCTTACCTGTGTCCCAAGCATCCTGAGCACCGCAATCTCGAGCACAATCCTCTAACCCGAGCCTCGCTGAAAACCTAGTCACAACACATTCATAATAGCCATCCATCAAGTTCTAATCCAATAAATAACTTCAGAATATAATTATAGCCTCCGGGACCTTTGATTCTACCAATCCGAGTGGTAAAATCCTTCCCGAGCCATAACTTTTGGGTTCCCGAGCCAAAAACCTTCAAACATCCAATATCTTGCATTTGAGTCGCGGCCCAGCCCCTTAAGGGTCGCGACATGCTCAAGTCAGAGGAAAAATGCCTCACTATTGAGGGACACGGGCTGTAGCGCTCCAAAAATTAGGTCGCGACACGCCTGGGTAGACAGAGGCTTCCAGCCTCTTCGACACACACGGGCCGCACCGCCTGAAGAACAGGGCCGTGGCTCGAACCTCCAAACCCAGAAAATCACCATTTTTCCTGCATTTTCCTCAATCCTAAACCCATATTTTCATAATTCAAACATCAATTAAACTCATATTTGAACCTGGATTCCTCGTTTGCATATCCTAGTTAACACAACAAACCCATAAACAACCCCATATACCCAGTAAACATCCAAGATCATACTTTAAAACCCATTCTCATGCAAGCTTATAACTCTAACAAAATTCAACTTGAAAACCAAGTTTAAGAGCTTACTTCTGATTTCAACTCGACCCTAAGCTGTCTTTCCCAAGTCCTTAAGCTTCCAATCCACCAGTTCTTCAACCCAAATCCTCAAGGTTCTCCAAAATTCTACAATTGCTCAAAGCCTTCTAACACCAAGGGAAAAGATAGAGGGAACCTAAGGAGAGAAAGAGAGAGAGATTTTTATCCTTTTCTTTCTTTTTTTCCTAAGTCCCTCCAAAACCATGTATACCCCTTGCCAAAAGTCTAAAATACCATTAAGCCTATCCTTAACCTTCAAGTGCCACCAAGGGAAAATCCGTCATTTTTAGTGTCCCGCCAATTCCTCGAGTGTTCCTATAGATACCCATTTAATCCCGACATTCCAAATAAACTAAACTTTTAACCGTTACTCGATAAATTCTGAACACATATAACATTCCCAAAATACCCCTAGGCTCCTCCCGAGCCGGGTATATGACCCCGTTGTGACTTTCTAGCTAATCTATTCCCTAGGACTGTCTCAGATCATGCATCACAACTATATCACCACTCACTCATGGTATCAATCACAATATTCAAAAATATCACATTTATGCCCTCAATTGGCTAAAATTACAAATATGCCCCTACTAGCGAAATGAGGCCCACATGCATATTTAATTCACCTAAACATGCATTTATAATCACATAATCATCAAATTAATTTATTAACATAATTAAATCAATTATTGCTCTCCAGGCACGCTAATCAAGGCCCTAAGCCTTATTAGCAAATTTGGGACGCTACAACTATCCTCTCCTTATAGAAATTTCGTCCTCGAAATTACCTGAATAACTTTGGATACTGATCCTGCATATCTGTCTCAAGTTCCCAAGTTACCTCTTCCACTTTGTTGTTCCTCCACAATACTTTTACTAAGCAGATGGTCTTGCTTCACAAGACCTCATCCTTTCGGTCAAGAATCTTAATCGACTTCTCCTCATACAATAAATCATGATCTAGCTCCAAGTTCTCATAACTCAACACATGTGTGGAATCTGATACATACTTCCGGAGCATGGATACATGAAACACATTATGAACCCATGATAGAGCTAAAGGCATCGCTAATCTGTAAGCTACCTCTCCAACCCATTCTAGAATCTCAATGGGGCCAACAAACCTAGGGCTCAGCTTGCCTCGAACACCAAACCTTTTCACTCCTCCCTAGGGAGAAACTCTGAGAAACACATGGTCATCGACTTGAAACTCTACGCTCCTGCGTTTCAAATATGAGTAACTCTTATGGAGACTCTGGGAGGCAAGCATTTGAGCTCTAATCTTTTCAATCGCCTCATTCACTAGACCAAATACCTCTTTTTATAATACATAATTATAAGCTAATTGGAAAAGTATTATAATAGGTATAAAGTTAAAATGGAGGGAAACCAAAAAAAATGGCTGGGTAAAGTTAAAATGGAGGGAAAAAAATAGCTCAATTAATGTAAAAGCTTTTTTTCACCCAATAAAATAAAAAACTTAGAAAAATAATATAAACCCTCATCCATCGTTTCTCTGAACACTCACCTCTCTCTGAACCCTCCATCATTTCTCTCAACTTTCCCTTTCTCAATCGATTATCTTCAGTAAATTTCCCTCTCTCACTCGGTTGCAGTCATCCATCAACAGCTCCAAGGACTTGACCAAAAGAGAGATCTTTCTTCTTGGTGAAGAACTTTCCAACTACGTTGTGGGAAAAGAATTGGTAAAGCCCTAAACTTAGTACAAATTATTATCTTTTGTTAAGATACATGTCTTCTTTTTGTGATTCCTTTATTTGGGGATATTCCAGAGGGGTTGTGTTGAGAGAGACATGAAGAGAATGGTGGGCATTCAATGCTATAAAGGGATTAGACATAGGGAAGGATTGCCAAGCAGAGGACAATGAACAAGGACGAATGCTTGAACCAAGAAAAGTCATCTTCCTATTCCTCTTGCATTGAGGAAGAAATAGTTTTCGCTGTCATTTTCACTACCAAATTGGTCTAGGTTTTCATTTCGATCTTAGCCTTTTTCGAATCATTGTTATTTTGTTGAATACAAAAACATGAAATAAATTTCTCTAATAAGTCATGATAAGCTTCATTTTGTGACTAAAAAAACCTTCTTTCAAGTTAAATATTAATTTGTGTTGGATTATCTTCTTTGATGTTTTTATTGTGGCTATATATAGCAAATTACAACTCTTTACACTAAGAATATGATCCACACTACCTTGCTATCAGTCAAATTCAAGTTTCAACTCTTTATTTTCTTATTTTGTTGAGATCATTGTTGGAACCCAAGTTACTGAGAAGTTATTGGAGGGGTTTGGCCATTCAGGTCTTAACTTTTAGGCTTTTCTTTTGATTGACATGATTTTGTTTTGCAGCGCAGTTTGTTTCGGTAACTACCAAGTACCAAACCAACCAATGTCTAATGATGAAAACATTGCCAGAACTAACATATTTTGTGCAGATTTCTCAACTTTACAAATTCTTACAAACTATTTGGTGATTTGAGTTGAAAGAAGAACGAAGCTATGGCATGGAAGACAAACTGCAATGAGTTAAAGAAGAAAACAAGAATCTCTCTGAACTCAACCTTTCAAGCAATATATCACAGAAGAATCTTGATGCACTTTGGTGATGGAAAGTCCATTCCTTGTCTTGATGTGCTTCCAAGACAGGAGAAGGGTTGCTCTGATCTCAACACCTCCGCCTTCATCCACCGCATGATCCTTGCCGAGAAACCCAATCTCATCATTTTCACTGGTAATATTCTCTTTTCCTTCTTCGTTTCTTTTTTACTGACTTGGTATCCTTAAGTTGGGGTTGTTTTTCTTTCTATAATTATTAGCAAAGTGATTTGTCTACTTTACAAAATTTTGAATAGGGTTTGTATTTGATAGTGAGATTTTTAGCGAATAGAACTTGCTTTGCTAGCCATGAAAATTGACAACCCAGTTTTGAAAATAACATGTACATGATAATAGCTAGTTGGGTTGTTTAGTCCGTGACTGTAAGTCTGTACCTTGTGCTAGTTTGTTTTCTTAGAATTAATTATGTTTTAGCTCTGCTCTGTTAATACCCAGTTGCCCAATCGACTCAATCTCTTTTAACTGCCACTTGATCTTAATTTGGGGACCTATTTTTATATTGTGCAACAGGGGATAATATATTCAGATTTGATGCCACTGATGCTGCTAAGTCTCTAAATGTTGTGCTTGCCCCTGCAATAGCATCCAACATCCCATTCTCAAAATGCCTCTTCACTCTAGCCATCACACATTCTCTATTGGAGTCTCTGAAATGGATTGGGTAAAATATATCTCTTTGTTTCGTATTTGGAATTAGGGTCTAATTATTTATTTGGAAAAGAGGGTTTATTTATTTATTCTTTCAATTTCAGCTTTTTTCTAAGCTCCCGAACAACACAATCTCTCTCCTTCTCTCCTTCGTTACTCCACTCCATTGGATGATTCTGTCGAGGCCAGGGAATTGCGTCGCCAGAGGTAATGTTTTGATTGATTTCTCACCCTTCATTCTCTCCTTTGGAAAGAAAAGAAAGGAAAATTATTGCTTTGTGAAGTGTTGGATTTGTTATACTAGCTCTTTGTGCTTAGAGATTCGATTTTCGTGTTTTGCTGTTTTGGATGTCGATGTGGTCGAAGTTGCGATTGATGTTTCATTTTTGTTGTTTATTGGTGGAAGTTTGAAGCTTTATTTAGGTAGTTGAAGGTTGGCATTATGTGAGAGGTTGAGATCTGGTGATTCTTTATTAATTGAATCTTTTGGTAGCTACTTATGGTCTTTGAATCTATATGTATTGGTTTTGCTACTCGCATTTTCTTGATTTTGCTTAGATCTGATTCAGTTGGGTTTTTAATTTTGGTTAGGTCTTCTGTAGTTATTGTTAGTTTTTACGGATAGTTTACTCATGAATGTTGTAATCTAAGCTGAAGTTTTTAAATTGGATTTATTAACCGATTATCCTTATTACGATTTTATATATAAATGTTTACCAAGTCATTACTAGAATTCTCTTATCGGACTCAACCAAAACTCAACTAAGATCAGATTATTTTCTAAAATACAATAGAGAAGGAGAGCTGTGAGACATTGTAGAGTTTGAGTGTAAGCAGGTTAACTTGATATATATATATATCTTGTAAACTTGATGATGATAGTGAAGGCTGCCAGTGATCTAGTTTTGGATGAACCATGCCAGTGATCTAGTTTTGATAGAAGAGAATGAAGAGAGGAAATCTGAATAATTTGTAATGTATATATTTACACGCACTACAAATTTATATTCTCTTTCAGGTCTTGAGAATAAAATTAATAACTTAAGACTATTTTTTATGAAAGAAAATGAGTGTTGGAAAGATAAATAGAGATTGAATGTGTAAATCACATGCTAGAACAGTTAATTTTATATATATAAATTTAGGATGTAACTCTATATTGACCTCTCTCTTTTGTTTTTTGTTTTTTGTTTTTTTTTTTTGGATCAAAACTAAGTAAACTCAAGATCGGTTGTACTACAATATGACATAGGAAATTTAGAAAAACATATATTAGAATAAGCAATAAATGATAGAGATGAATGCCACAATGATAAGTTTCTTTTCCCTGTTTGAGGGATAACATCATAACATTATTCCTCATGTGTTGGTATAAAAAAGTATAATCTGTATATATATTCTTCTTGTTTTCCAAGTTTTAGACCACATGGCCCTAGCCATTTGCAGTCACATATTGGCCTATGGTTTGAATTTGGTCTTCTTGTCTTATAGAACTGAACTATTCACGAACAATATCATCAAATCATTTTCTTTCTTATGCTATAAATGTTCAATTTTAGTGATTCTGTTTTTATATGAGTTGCATGACACAACTTTGTTTCAATGTTTCTGGTTTTAAAGAATTGTCCATCTGAGCATTACACACTCTAATATCAATACCTCATGATTAGCACTATCTGCAACTTTTGAGGCTTAAATTATACTTGAAAGTTATCTTTGTTACATTACAGCTTTATTTAAACTAAAGAAAGTAGATTCATATTGTTTTAGCTTAAGTTGATAGTTTCTAGTTATCCACTCAAATATACTTGAAAGATACATGGGTGATGTTTCCTTTGAACGGGAGCAAAGAGAGAAAATGCACAAGTTTATTAGCTTCATAAAGCTTCTATTTCTCCACAAAGCAACAAAGCTTTTTTATATTCCCATCTGAGTAATGATTAGCAGTATTAGTATGTATTGCTGCTAAATCTTTATATTTTCTTTGCCATGGTTATTATTAGTACGTTCTCTATTATTAAAAGATTAAAAATCTTCATATGAGGGCTCTTGCCAATTTGGTGAGACTGCTTTATGAACTGAAAAAATATCAATACCTCATGATAAGCACTACTTGCAACTTTTGAGACTTAGAATATACTTGAAAGATATCTTTGTGATATTATTGCTATACTTATACTAGAGAAAGTAGATTCATATTGTTTTATGCATAATTTATGAAATATATGAATATTGCATCTGGTCTGGGATTTCTTTTTCTTCGGTTGTTATAGATTATGCCTTTTAGATGTGTATATATAATTAGGAAATATGAACATTGCACATGCTCTTGTATTGCTGGTATGTTTTATTCATTAGATTTTTGTTTTATGAAGTATTCATGGTTCCATACTGTTAGTTAATATTGTTAGTCATGGATTTATGTTAATTAGTTACTGCTATTATTTTGTTAGTTGTTCTAACTGTATTTTAGTAACTAACTTCTCTTGCCTTACTCTTGGCTCTCGTTGTACATCTCTACAATGTATAAATAAAAGTCCTTTAGCTCTTTTGATCATATTGATCAAGAGCTTCTTTCTCTAGTTACTTTCTAAACATTCACACACTAGTTTTTGTGATTTTTTTTCTCTTTTTTCATGTGTTGCGGGTATTTTTTCTTAATATGAATATTGGATATGCTATGAGATATATACATATATATATATATACATATTTTCTCTTTTTATGGATCATGGGTAGTTAATACTTAAAAGGGTGTATATCTTATGATTTTTATCTTTTTTAATTTATGGATTATGGATGCCTTTATTTTTAATTTATTCCAACCTAGTCTATTCTTGTGTGCAGACCCATGGCTAGCTTATTGTTTGTCAGGGTTATTGGGGCTGAACATTCAAAGATGCAACTGGTAAAAATTCCTTGATAGATTTATTGTTCCTTACAATTTTGGCTTCAAAAGTGTTAAGGTGTATTAAATAGGCAATAATAATAATGCATTAAACAAATTTTTGCTTATTATATGTATTGAAACATGTGAATATTGAATGTTATGCATCAAATTATATATTCCATATCTTCTTTGGAAATTCAATCAAGCATTATAGAATAACTAGATAAAACAAATTGGATTTCCCAAGAATTTAAGTGAACCATTTTAGATGGTTGATACATGTATGAATATATATGTATATATGTATGTATGTGATGGAGAGATGACCTGGGTTATAATTTTCTCAATGAAGGTAGAACTTTTGTCACTGTTGTTCCTGGGAAAAAGGTGTTATAGCTCATTCAGAATGTGTTTACGAGTTAAGTCTTAGTCTTTAGAGGGGTTTGTCACAAAGATATTGTTTATGCTATTGTAAATCATCATTTTGGTGATTAAGCAGCTAGTTCAAAGCAGTAGGTTTTTACCCTCTTTTATTTATTAAAATATGGAAATACTTACACAACAGTCAATGAGAATGGAGTAAAAAGTTTTAAGGTTCTTATACAACAAATCATTACCGTATCTTCTCTTAAATTTATTAAGGGCTTGAAGTCACTAAGTATATTGTAAGCAACAAGATTTCTGCTCACAATTCTCTTTTCTTTATTCACTGTTCTGAAATTATAATGTAAACTAGTTAATACACCTTGCAAGGTACTTAGGAATAACAATATCTCTGATTCAATTCTAAAAAAAATTGGAGAATACCAAAACTTGACTCAGTTGTAAGTTGTAATTATACCAATGGAGCTAAATTTTTCAGCTGTTCTTTTTTACTCCAATAGTTGTTATATTGTAATTTCACTTTAGAGCATTTTTGTTGAACTATATATTTATATAAAGTGAGAGAAAGTTCTGCATTTGGGAAAAATAGAGAACAAAGCATAATGTATTGTATATGGTGTTGCACAGGAGGCATTGAAGTGTTTCTAGGTTCAAAATGTGGTCGATGACACAGAGAATGGAAAGCTTTTCAGAAAGAAGAAACAGGTGTTTTTACATTTTTAATAAAAATGTCTGGTAATAACTAGTAGATATTTTTATGGGATTTTTCTTGGCATTCTTTTTTTATGAACGTGAAGATTGGAAAATTCAAGGTGTTGGACTATATATATAAATATATATATTATATTGATATTTTGTATATGTGTGGGGTCCAATGATGTGAAACTGATTTGCTAGCTTTGTTTTTAACTAACAATGATGCAAATCTTCTTTTGTCTTTAGTGCATACTATGTTGAAAGCTTCTTGTGCAAAGTGAGCATCCCAACATTTTCTAGGTGTATATAGGTAAACAATTTGACCATAACAACCACCCAATTAGAGAGTTAAATTTATTTTCCCTTTATATATACGTATATATTATTTATTTACAAACTGTAGAGGAATTTTTTGGCTTAGAGACTTCAATTAATTGTTATCTTGTGTGCTTTTTTTCATTTTAAAAGCACATAAGATGCTTGTTTCTTTATTTTGCACTTGTGTTTGCTTCCAGAATATTAGTTTAACAGGGTCTATTTAATGCCTTTTAGATTTATGTTTGTGTTTATATTCAAATTTCTTTCATTATTTAACTGTAGTTGGAAGTACTGGCTGCACTAAGGACCTTGATAGCAAAGCCAAAGAGGTTGCACAAACTTTTGCTTGAAAATGTTATTGTTTTTTTATTTGCAATATCATTAACTTGCATCCTAATTATGATGGTGGGAATAAACAAGTTAGGTTGAGAATTACAAAACCAAACTATAAGTTAGTTAGAAATTTAATTATTTGGATTTTTTTCTCTTTATGTTTTGAACTAACACTACCAATTTAATTCTAGAACTTCTATTTTTTTCTCTTGCATAATTTCCCAAGCAAATGATTAGATTCTATTGAGGGGGTTTTATTGGTTCTGTGGCAACCACTATTTTAATTTATTGAGTCATACCAAATACTTGATAGTACTTCATGTTTATGATTTTCTCCATTTGATTTCTATACCAAATACCACTGGACTTGCTTACCTCAACCAGGTGAAAGGAGGGTGTGAATTCATATATCTCAGCTTGAATTGAAATTGGTCCATTTCTGCCTTTGATCCCTCCATTTTCAGGGACCCCCTATACTTTTCTTATTGATGATATTTGAAAGAAAATGGTGATTTGGTGGCTGTTAAAGTGAAAAGGCCCTTTGTTATTGAATTTTTTATGGTGGCAAGTCTAGAAGAGACATAAAACATTCATTACTTAATAAAGATTGTCAATGCAAATTTGATAGGGAATACAAAAAAGAGCTAATTAACTCACTCTTTTAGAGGTGAGAGGTGGGGAAAACAGAGAGATACCTACCTCACTTACAAAAAGGAGAATATTCAATAAGATTATGCAATATTCTTCTCGATAGGGGATGATGGCCCACCTATATATATTGCTTGATCTATCAAAATCTTATTCCCCTAATATCCAAAGTCACTCTTTTTCTGGTTTGTTTTGTTGGTGTTCTTGGCAAGTTATTAAAGGGTTCAATCACTTTCAATATCATCCGCTTATACTAGGTACACTGACTATGATTTCAACAGCATGACATGCTTAAATTTTAATTTTTCTTGAGTTATGTTGATAAAGAGTGAATTTATAATAATTTAGGATCAAAATATTGTATTCTTCTATGATTCTATAGTAGTTTATAGTAGTTCACGAGGTCGGTTGATTTATTGTTATGCACTCTACAATCAAATTCTTTATTTCACAATCTCTTGTATAGATTATGGCAAACTTTGACTCATGAAAGGTGATTTTGGTGCCTTCAATTTGTACAATGGCATGTTAATGATTTTTGTTTTCAGTATTTATCACTATTATCTCTTTTTTATTGTTGCTAGGTCCCAAAAGCTAATCTCAACAATTTTATTACTGTTATGGTTGGGTTGGTATGGTACATATATAAATTTTGTTTAACTTCTCTATCATTTCCTTCCTCTCTTTCTCTCTCACACATATACATGAACACATGATTTCATACTAAAAAAAAACCCAATGTCTTATAATTTAGTGTTTGGTTTCTTTGTTTGCTTTGGTGTAGTTGTGAATTCATTATTTAGTATGTAGTGTCCTCTCTTGGAAATAATTTCCATAGCATTTTTCTTGAAGTAATTTGTGATGCTGGATAATAACAATAAAATATTTCTTTGTTTATTTTTGCAGATGTGACAAGCGAAATAGAAAAGGGTACTTAATTTTGAAGGCTTTGTGTTGGGCAGCTGTAGAATATTTTGTGCTGAAAGTAGTAGAATATGTTGAATATTTAAGACTACTTGAATACTTAAAGAACATTTTGTTGTTGATGACAGTGTTGAATGTTTTAAACTAATTTGCGGATTGTTAATACAATGTTGAATATTTTTACTTTTTGTTATTTGAAAATCAAGTTCATTTGATGATGCCAGTATATATTAGAAAGCTAATTTTAATTATATAAATAAAAATAAAAATATAATAGAATAAATTAGTGTTATATAAATGAATATATAATGAGAATTTAAATTTATCTAAATATTAAAATAATACGAAAAATGTGTTATATTATCTATTACAATAACACTTTTTATAAGTAAAGAATTTTGTTATGCAAACTTCATTATATAACACAAAAAATGTGTTATACTAAAGTGTAGTATAACACAAATTTATAAGTATTGAAATGTGTTATATAATCGACTATAAATAATATAATTAAACACTTATCTATTTATTAAAATAACACAGAAAGTGTCTTATCGTTGACAGTATAATAACACATCTGTAACAATGATAAAGTGTTACGTAAAGTACCCTGACCTACGATAACATAGTCGGTCTTAACACATCAAAAAGTGTTATGGTATGTTTTGATAACACATTTTTGAAGTTATTAAAAGCATTTTTTCTTGTAGTGATTGGTCCTCTGAACAACCTCAGGACCCATGTATCTCCTCTCACCAGTCTCATCCCAATGGATAGGCGATCTGCACTTCCTCCCATATAACATCTCATACGGAGCCACTCTGATAGTTGCCTGATAATTGTTATTGTATGAAAACTCAATTAAAGGAAGATACTTACTCCAAGATACCCCAAAATCCATCACATAGACTCGTAGCATATCCTCCAATATCTTAATCGTCCTCTCAGACTGTCCATCCGTCTGAGGATGATAATGTTAGGAACGAGTTTCCTAATACGCAGCAGAATGGTGGTGGGGTTGGCCCAGTGTACAACAAAAATTTTGTAACATATTTAAACTACCTTTAAATATGCAAATCCATTAATTTACATATTTTAATCATAAGTAAGATAAGGATAGAAATCATAACTCTTGAAGCCTATCAAGTGTCATTGCTATCTTTTCGTAATAAGAACGATCTTCCTATCCAAGCTGCCCCTAAGTACTCACACCAAGATCTTCCACAACGTTCTCTACACCTCAAGAAGTGTGTGGGCACTTAGAGAATAAAGGATGGTTAATTTCTAATTCTACTTGATGTGGTCAACACATGAGATCAAGAGAATAGGCCTGATATTAGTTCTTTATCTTTTTCAAGGAGAGATAGAAAAGTAACGTTCTTTTCTTATTCAGAGAGAGACTTCTTCTATCTATTTTCTGATAACTCTTACTTAAATAGAAAATTTTTAAATTTTTAAAAAATAAATCTGTAACCAATTTACAATTTATCTTTTAATTAATTAATTATTTCATTAATGAAAATATCCAAAAACTAATTTTTGAATCTTTCATTAATTAATTAATTAAATAAATAAAATTGAAAAATATATCCCTGAAAATCATGCAGTACACGCCACATGGACTGTTTGTGGTCGTGTACCACCCTTAATTTTAGGGATATTTGATTTTTCTATTTTTATTTAATTATTTATTCAAACTACCTTATTAGAAAAAATCTAACAACCTGATAACTAATTCAAATTTAAATTAAATATCTTTTTAACTAATTATCAAATATAATTAATTATTTGAATATATATCTATCTTTTAAATTCAAATCTAATTTGAACTCATCAGATTATTATCTCACACTCAGATTATTATCTCCCACTCAAATAACCACAAACCTCGCAGTAAGGTTGTACTGGAGGAGTGTTCATCGCATTGCCCTAGAATGACAGTGGTAATGATGAGAAACTCATCATTGATCTAACCATATCTAATAATGTTCTGTTCCATCTTTCTGAAACACCATTTTGTTGTGGTATTCCAGGTGCTGTGAGTTGGGATTGAATACCATGCTCACGCAAATGGTCCTCGAATTCAAAATCCAAGTACTCTCCTCCTTGATCAGATCAAAGAACTTTTAGTGATTTACCTAATTGCTTTTCAGCTTCTGCTCGAAATTCTTTGAACTTTCCAAAAGTTTATAATTTTCTTTACATTAAGTATAGGTAACCATATCTTGAATAATCAACAATGAAAGTGATGAAGTATTCAGAACCTCCTTTTGCTTGTACATTAAGTGGAATGCAAACATCCGTATGTACCAGCTGAAGTGGTTCTGTAGCTCTTGAACATTTAACAGAGAAAGGTCTCTTGGTCATCTTGCCTTCTAGATAGGAGTCACAAACAGGGAGAGATCCAATAGATAGTTCTCTTAAAGGACCATCCTTTACAATCCTATTAATTCAGTCTAGACCATTATGGGCCAATCTCAAGTGCCACAGATATGTTTCACCATCAAAATCAATCTTTTGTCGTTTAATAGATCTAGGATTAGCGGTTTCAAATAATTCAGAATTAAGTAAAAATTTGTCATTCATTATAAGTATGTAAATTTGTTTATCCCAAAGCATTTGCATAACAAGTAAATAGATAATTTCTTAAAATAATAACTGCTTTATTAATAAAATAAATAAATATCATGCAAAAATAGAAATAAGTTTCCAAACATTAATAGTCAAAATTGCTAATAATAAACTAAATTTCTAGACTGTAGCTTTCTTTGTTCAAAGAAATCTAGAATTTCTAAAACAAAATAAAAATTTTAAATTGTTCAACTAACAATAAAATTTCTAAATAAAACTATTCTCCAACTCCTCCAGCTTTACTTGCTATCAATATCCTCATCAGTTTCTTCCTCCTTTTTAGGGTTCTGATTCTGCAAAAGGAAAAAACAAATAAAAATATATTAGTGGCATATATTTTTGAATCTACTATCCAAAAATTTGAATATGCTATTCATAGTATTTGAATCTACCATTCAAAGTTGAAAAAATATATGTAAATCTCATTTACCTTTTTCGCTTGATACAAATGATGACACTGAGCATAGACTTCCTTTGTCATTGCTTGCCACATCTCATGTGCTGAGTCATAGTGTATATATTTTTCCTTTGTTTCGTCAGGCATGGTTGAAAGCATGCAATAACATGCCAACCGATCAGATTTCATCCAATTTGCATATTTTTCTTCTGCTTCATAGCTAGTAGCCAAAGGTGAATCTGTTGGAGGTTTGTTACAGACAGTTGACATTTATTTCTTATAAGAAAAAATGATCAAAATGCCTCAGAACCAGTGTTGCATGTTTTCATGTTCAAAAACCAAAGATTTGAGAAAGACATCGGTGTGTAGTTCACCAATAGACATTTTTTGCTGGGAATAAATAAAAAAACAAAAATGAATTTATGCATATAATAAATATCAGTTATTTTTGGAATAGTAAATGTGATGCATGAATGCAACAATTAAAGAACACATAAAAAATAATTACTAATTCCACGATTAATTGATTTGAACATTAATGGACTAGCCTTAGGGTAGGTCAGACTAATTCCAAATTAATTTTGAGACAAGTTCTCAAATTTATAAGTGAAAACTCAAATCAATATTTCTCTTTTGATTTATAAACAACCACTTGTTTGGTCAAGAATACACTAGTCCGCTCGAAAGCCTAATGTACCTTGTGAGTGTAACCCATTATTTTAGATCAATGACTTGACTCAAGAGTGTGGCTTAGGGTCAGTCAAACTTGAAATACATCAATAAATCCTATTCTTGAAAAAGAAGTTTTCCTTGAGAATAACACAGTCGGAAGCCTTCCTTAGGGGGACACAAGCAATGGTGTCGCGAGGCCCTCTCCATGCTACCTCGGTGCTAACTAATAATGGAGACCATGAGACTTATTGTCATTACTCCCTCTCCCACTCACTATTTTAAAATATGTGTTTTCTCAAAACATCCTATGCTTTTTAATTGGTTTGTAAAAATAAAGTGATTTATTTTTACCAAATGATATTCTAATAATTACTAATCCAATTAAGCAAAATTAAAAGTATAGAATTATGCCCTAATTAATTCAATTTTAATTTGCTATAATTACTATGATTATCATTTATTATTTAATAAAACAATTTTATTGAATACTAGAAATTAAACAACTTTTAAAATCCATTTCCGCTCTTGAACTATTTAAAACTAGATTTATTATTATATGGTCCATCACATAAAGCATATAATCACAAAGGACAATCCAAGGCATGTTTCTACTCATATGAGATGCATGCATAATTTTAAATGATGTGTGGGTTATATGTATGGCATGTCAAAAAAGGCATGATAAAGTATTAAACAATTTAATCACATTCAAACATTTAAATAAATAAATTCTAACTAAATAAATAAATAAAAGTGGGCCGGGTGTCTTGGGTATTTCTAGAAAAATTACAACACTTGCAAAAATATACACAAAATGTAAGAAACTAAATAAGACCTAAAAAGATCTCTATCTTCAACTTTGGCCCTTCACAAGTAGTCTTGATCCATTAAGTCACTTATCCAATTAATTTTGAATTAAAATACGTTTTAATTATCTTAAACAAATTTTAAGAATAATTAACTTGGGCTTTAATGTCTGATAAGTTATTAGGCCCAATTTTGAATTGGGGCTCATACAATTAATTCCAAATAAAATAATTTTAATTATGGGCTAAAATTGATTAGGCCCATAATTTAAATGAATAACATTGATGCAAGCCCTAGGGTTTAGAAACCCTAGGGGCAACTGCATAAGGCTCGGCATGGGGCAGGAGGCAAGCAGCTGGGAGGTGCGGCTGGGGCGCACAGGCTGCTCCTGGTGGCTTTGCATGGGCGCCCAGGGCTGGCAGGTGCAGGGTCGCGGGCATACGCAGCTGGCAAGGTGCGCAGGGGTAGTGCACAGGGGCGCAGGCGTGCGGCTGGGTAAGGCTCGAGCTTCGGGGCACGAAACCCATGGCTCGGGCCTTACAGAATTTTTTCGAATAATTTAATGCAGAAACTTAAATTACAAAAAATTCCTATGCCCCAAAATGGCTTACATTTTTCATCTAGAATTTTAAGAACAATTCCTAAACCCAAAAAACCATATAATTAACGACCCTTAAGAATAAACTATAATCATACATACATCCATCCATTCACATATATTACAATAACATAAGAATGCATATTATACCCATGCAGTAATTAATGTATACAAAGATTAATGACCGCTCTGGTACCAATTGTTAGGAACGAGTTTCCTAATGCGCAATGGAATGGTGGTGGGGTTGGCCCAGTGTATAAAAAAAATTTGTAACATATTTAAACTACCTTTAAATATGCAAATCCATTAATTTACATACATTAATCATAAGCAACATATGGATAGAAATCATACTTCTTGAAGCCTATCAAGCGTCCTTGCTATCTTTTCATAATAAGAATGATCTTCCTATCCAAGCTGCTCTCAGGTACTCACACCAAGATCTTCCACAGCATTCTCTACACCTCAAGAAGTGTGTGGGCACTTAGAGAATAAAGGATGGTTAATTTATGAGTCTACTTGATGTACTCAACACATGAGATCAAGAGAATAGGTCTGAGATTGACTCTTTATCTTTTTTAGGGAGAGAAAGAAAAGTAACGTTCTTTTTTTATTCAGAGCGAAAGACTTCTTCTATCTATTTTCTTATAAGTCTTACTTAAATAGAAAATATTAAAAATTTTAAAAAATAAATCTCTAATCAATTTACAATTTATCTTTTAATTAATTAATTATCTCATTAATGAAAAATATCCAAAAACTAATTTTTGAATCTTCCATTAATTAATTAATTAATTAAATAAATAAAATTGAAAAATATATCCCTGAATATCATGCAGTACATGCCACACACAGTCCATGGATTGTATGGATTGTGTGTGGTCGTGTACCACCCTTAATTTTAGGGATATTTGATTTTTCTATTTTTATTTAATTATTTATTCAAACAACCTTGTTAGAAAAAATCTAACAACCTGATAACTAATTCAAATTTAAATTAAATATATTTTTAACTAATTATCAAATATAATTAATTATTTGAGTAAATATCTATCTTTTAAATTCAAATCTAATTTGAACTTATTAGATTATTATCTCTCACTCAAATAAATTCTACTAATTAATTAAAAAAATATAAATTTTGAAAATTAAATATTTAATTAATTATAATTTCAAAAATTATAATTAATTAATTTTTGAAAATCAATTTAATTATTAATATAATTTCAAAAATTACATAATAATTAAATATTAATTAATGTTGTTAATTACAACTAATTTGTAATTAATTAATTAATCACTATTATCATATAATAACATATTTGGCCCGAAGAACAAATTTCTTCTCAAATATGTTTTTTAACCATTTTTCCTTTATATCAACTCTTACCTTGAATAATGTTGATAGAGCCTCTGTGGGGACCTATGAACCTATAATTCCAAGCTTCAATAAATTTATGATTATTAATTAAACTCTTTAATTAAATAATCTTAATTTATTAATCTCATGATTATTCCACTATAAATATGAGACTGCACTCTTGTAATTATAGACATTTCATTTACTAAGTACTTTATAACAATAAAGTTTCCATTAATATAATCATTACATACAAATTAACCCTCTAATAATGGTTCATAATTAATCGGGAATAAAATTACTGTTTTACCCTTTTAATTATCTCTTATTTCCTTAAGTACCACTCACTTTACTAGCGAAGATTAATTCATAACTGAATTATGAATTTGAGCTCAATAACATTTCAGTCCCAAAATTCAACCATTAAGAGAACCATTATTCAATCTCTTGCGAGAAAGTATAGATTCCATATTTGTATACTATGTCCCCAGCCATTTACATTAATGAGTTCCCAAAACAAAATTTTCTAGCCTGATCATTCTGACAGACCCTAACGAGTGAATCAAAGAACTCATATAACATAAACAGGAGTTCATAGTAACTTCAGGATTAAGATCTATTTGTATGTGATCATCAGTTGATATATTTAATTAATACTATGAAATGGTATTCAACAAAGTATTAATAAACATATCTGGTCCAGTTCTATATATTCTATAATATATAAAGTACATCTGCTAAAGTGTCCTACTACACTAGTGATCTGGATCTAGATCACATGTATTCATAGTACTAGTGGACCGTACTTGCAATAATTAATCTAAAGATTCCATAATTTTATTTTACTGCGAACTATTCAAGTTCATTTATCTCAAACACAATCCTCTCGTACCAATACGTGTTTGAGATCACATATATGAACTTAGGAATTTTTCTAATATTTACATAATATTAACACAGAATAATATAGTCCATAAAATATATGCATAACAAATTCAATTTATTTATTTATTTCTTAAAACAATGTCTACTACATATGGTTTCAGGGCACAATTCCCAACAGATAAGCGGTACTAAACTGCAACTGCGTGCCCATAGCCTTCTACAGGATCTCCCAAAACTTGGAGGTGAAGGTGGGGTACCTGTTGGATACTATCAACCTCGGAGCCCCATGAAGCCGTACAATTTCCTTCACATACAATTCAGCATACTGCTCCACAATATAAGTGGTCCTCACAGGCATAAAGTGGGCACATTTGGTATACCTATCCACAATCACCCACACAGAATCATGTTGTCCCACGGTCTTCGGCAATCCAACCTCGAACTCCATGGTGATATCCTCCCATTTCCACTCTGGAATCCCTAGAGGCTGCAACAACCCTGCTGCCTCTGATGTTCAGCCTTTATCTGCTGATAAGTCAAACACTTGGCCACATAATCTACCACATCCCTCTTCATCCCCGACCACCAATAAAGAGTTCTCAAATCTTGGTACATCTTCGTCGTACCCGGATGTAAAGAATAGGAAGTGGTATGAGACTCATCCAAGATCTCTCGCCGAATACCAGAATCCATCGGAATGCAAATCTGAACTTTGTACTTTAGTAATCCCATCTTTGAAATAGAGAAGTCTTTGGCCACTCCGGCTAAGACGCTCTCTTTGGAAGACTAAGGTGTGAGTCTTCGCTAGATAGGAAAATCGTTTGATTATACAAAATGACTTGATGAATCTTGATAGGGTACAAGATTTAATCTCCTTTTCCTTTTGTGTGTTGATTTAACATATAGATATATGTATTGATCCTAGCTCAATATTAATAATTTTTTAAAATCCTCCCACCCCTCCTTCTATTACGTCGTTGATTTTATTCAAATTAATACCAACAGAATCGGTAATTGTGTATATGTTCATCCCTATAAGGATCATTGGTTGCCTAGACTATCCACCTTTAGCCCTATCACACCTTTGGGAAGTCTTATGGAACTTCAATAAGAATGGGATGTTATAGTGTTCGCTCGGGGTATAGAGCTATCATGGTTCACCTCAATGAAGCTTCTTATTCACCAGGTTCGAAATCGAAGTGGTGGAAGGGCCTGTGGAAGCTCCATATCCCCTTCAAACTCAAAATATTCATTTGGATGATCGACTATGGCATTGTTCTTTTTGCTCATGTGCTACAAAAAGAGGTATCAAAGGCTATCCCAAAGTCCTTTCAATGTGGGGACCAAGCTAAAACAATCATTCATGTTATTTCTATTGTCCTTTCTCTATTTCTTGCTGGTCTTACTCACCATGGGGAGATAAATGTGGAAGAATGGAGATTAGGCCCAATGGAAGAAGTGATCTTAGGAAGGATTTCATACTGCCCATGGTAGATGTTAAAGCTTCTGTTTGTGTTATGTAGACAATCTAGTTTGAGTGGAGTAGAGCTCGTCATGGGGAAGTTATTTTAGACCCTTCCAAAGTATGTGAAGCAGTTGGTCTTTTCCTTTATGAATTTTAGGTAAGCTCTAAGTGTCTCACACTATATTATCCCACCCTCAAACCCATGAGGTCTATTGTTGTTGACAGTGCTTAGGTGCGAGATCATGTTAGAGTGGTAGACTTAATGCCAGCACAGGCCATCACTGAAAGCATATAGAAGTTGGCTGGCCGTGCTGAGTTAAAATGAATGTAGATGTTGCTATTTGTGTTCAGCGTGGGTTATTGGGCTTTGGGGTAGTTATACGAGATGACCAGGGTTGCTTGGTTTGTTACTTTATGCTTCATGTACACTCAAATCAAACTCTGCTTACTGTCGAGCTAATGGCTATATTGGAGGCTCTTAAATGGTGTAATCGCGAATGACTCACTACCCATTCCTTTGAGAGTGATTGCCAAAATGTTATTCGACTTAGGGGAGATGGTTGTGTAGATGATATTATTGTTGGGGATATCCAACATTTAATGTACCTTTGTGCCAAGTTGGTTCATGTCACTTTGTTCATCGCGAGGGGAATAAAGTGCCCCATTCTTTAACAAAAATTATTCTACATGATGATTTTTATTACTTATCTTAGAGTAAATGGTGACTAAAATACCCAATATTTGCAAAATGTTGTACTTTTATACCCAATCTATTTTTTTGGCGGTAAATATACCCAATATTTTCAAAATATTATTGTTGACCTATGAAATTGGTCAGCAGTCGTATGTAAACTATACGACACCTTTTGAACGAAATAAATATAATATACGGCAGAGTACAAATATCTTAGACAAACACACAGAAAGTTATAGTGGTTCTGTAATGCCCCAAATTCTCCGTTGTGTTTAACGGCGTGAACAGTAGGCCGGGAGGGCCATACTTGCTTAATTATGTTATTAATTGATAAAATGCATGTATATGTTGATTATATTATGATATGATGTGAAATGCATGCATGTGAGTCCATATTTCTTATTACGGGGTGTGATGGTAATTTGGCCCGTTGAGGGTAAATTGATTATTTGTACACATGTTGGTGATATATCTTGAGACCACATTATAATGTGGGTTTGTTCGAGCCATTTGGCATGAGACGGTCAAGGAATGTTAATTATCGGTTTGGTCATAACAGGCTTAAGCTCGGGGCTCGGGGTGAGTCTCGGGGTGTTTTAATGATTAGAGTGTTACCGGGCATTAAAGGATAACGGGATGTGAATTACTAGTGTTTGAGAATATTGAGATTAGCAGGAATTGGGAAGTGTTAATTATGATTAACGGTGTAGGTGGAAAGTGCCAAAATTACCCTTGAAGTGGTTTTAGAAGCCTTAAATGACCTAGGGGCATTTAGGTCATTTGGCTAGGATATATGTCATTTTAGAAGGCTGTAGAAACCGTACAAAACAGAGCAAAAACATAGAGTGAATTTTCTCCTTCCCGTGCATCCATTTCTCTCTTTTCTTCTTTGGGGTTTTGAGCTCAAAGGGTAGAATTAAGCTAGGAGATCAAGGGTCTAAGGTTGTAGACTTGGTTCAGCCATTGAAGAGGGTTTGGTTTTGAATTTGAGGTGAGTTTTATCCATTATTTTTCTGGTTATACTCTGTTTCTGTTTTAAGTTTTCAGCTCTAGATTTAAGTGTGGAAAGTTGGAATCAAGGGGAGTTCTTGTGGTGTTTTACTTGGGTTATAATGGGGGAGAGTTATGGGTGATATTTGGAGGTTTAAATGGGTGTTTGGAAGAGGTTTTGAGTTGGTTTGAAGGGCTGGTTCTAAGGTTAAACGCATGAGGATGCTTGCTGGTGCATGCTGAATTCTGGGCATTTTTACTTATTGAGCCGCGACCTGGCATAGGTGAGCCGCGGCCCAAGGTGCCTGTCAGGAGGGTGGCCGCCTCTGTTTGGAGGCGCGCCGCGCCGCAGCTGGGGAGGGCCGCGGCCCAACAGGGCATTTTGGCCACAAAAGTGTTTTTAAGCATGGGAATTCAAACCTAAGGCCTCGGGGTTGAACCTACTACCCGGTTGAGTAGTGTTTGATGTCCCGGAGGTTAGGTTTTGGTTTGGGAACCTTTTATTATTCATTTTATTGATGGAATACCATAATTTGGTTATGACCAGGTAACCGCTAAAGGACCAAAAGGTCGATCGTTCTCTGGGTCACTCTTTTATTCGTTCTAGCTCGGACCCGAGGTAAGAAAACTGCACCCCAAGTGTGACATGCATGGATATTTGTAAGGCGTGTTGATCGTGTAATATGGACATGGATTGAACATGGAATGCTTAGCATATGTTGTTCACTTGTGCATAGAACTGACTAATTAGTCAGGTTTGGCAAAGGTGCTAGTATCAACTGTGAAGCTGTGACTGACTAGTCAGGTTCGGCAGTGGTACTGGGCACTGGTCACGTTGCACTGACTCGTTGGTCAGAATTGTCAAAGGTGTTAGTATCAGCTGTGAAGCTGTGACTGATTAGTCAAGTTCGGCAGTGATACTGGACACTGGTCACCCAGAATTGGCAAAGGTGTTAGTGTCAGCTGTGAAGCTGTGACTGATTAGTCAAGTTCGGCAGTGATACTGGACACTGGTCACTTAGCGCTGACTTATTAGCCAGAACGGTCTTAGCGTGGTTCACGCAAGCCAACGGAGATTAGATCTAACCAACCATTAGCATTGAATGGCTCAAAGAGCATTAATGCCTGACCGACCTCGAGGGTCGATGAATGAAATAAGCGCTTGGAGGCTAGTGGCTTATCTAGCAGCCACTCTCCCTCTTGAATCATGTGATGCTCACTCGCTTGTTGGAAAGCTTTATGTTCAGTGTGATTATAATGAACATCATTTGATAATGTTTATGAAAAGTATTATGTTTTCTTGCTGGGCTTTGGTTCATGGGTGCTATGTGGTGCAGGTAAAGGGAAAGAAAAACTCACCTAGCCTTGAGTGGAGAGCTGATGTGGTGATGTGTACATATGCGGCCGCTTGACCACCACGGCCAAGGAGTTCTCAGAGGAACTAGGGGGTTTACCCTATTTTTGCCACTTAGGTCGGCGGGATTGTAAATTTCAAACACTAGTGACCATTGTGTACTGAGAACAACTTGTAAACATTTTGTTTAGCTCTGCAGAGCAGTTTGTAATAAAAATCTCCATTTCCTTTTTATTGGTTTTATGCCTTAACCTGTTAATTACACTTAGAGCACGTTTTTGACCAAAGGACTCAGGTAGTGAGTCAAATTTCCGGTCCACCGTTCACCGTAACTGTTCTGGGGTAGCCAGGCCGTTACAACTCAGCCCTATTCTGATGAACAGTAATAACCTAATACACTTAGCCCTTAGCATTGAATCACTCGATAGAAAATTACACAAATGAATTGAAGAATTCACTCATCCCCAATTTGCCTAAAGTTTCTCTCTAGTGAATATATGTCTCAACATCGATCTCAGATCTCCAAAAGACCAACCCCCTTAAATGAAGCTTTGGATCCTTTATTTATAGTACCTAGGGGTTATTACATGATCAGCAAGAATGGGGATCGTTGTTTGGTACACGATCATTGTGAGTGGAGATACATGTCCACCTTCCCATGATTATGAGATCATGGCTCTTCTCATTGTTTCTCTGGATCATGGTTGATGATGCACGATTAAAACCTTCGGGAAAATGCTAAGTCTTGGTTGGTTTTTGAGACTTAAGTGCTAGGCCCGATGACCCTTTACAGTTTGGGTGCTAGGCCTGCTGATCTTCTGGGTGCTAGGCCTATTGATCTTCTGGATGCTAGGCTTGTTGACCCTCTGGGAGCTAGGCCTGCTGATCTTCTGGGTGCTAGGCCTGACGACCTTCTAGGTGCTAGGTTTGCTGATCACAGCTTGAACAAGCATGAACTTTATCTAGCAAAGTGTATTTGGGATTTTAGGCCAACGACCCTATGAAGAATAGGGTGGGCGGACCACCCCATGCAGTTCTTGAGCATGCTAGGCCGACCACCCCTAAGGGTTGGGGTCAGGCCGACCACCCCTAGGGTGTTTAGGCCTGGTTGACTTCCATATAGCTCCTAGACCTATCCTTTTTTTCTCATCGGTCTTTTTTCAATACTTTGTCGTTTTTCCATGACTTGTGATACCACGTGTCGCTTTCTCATCTGCCACGTCATCTCTGGATTTTTGAGGGATAACATTTCCCACCCCCCCCCCCCCCCCAAGTTTATCGTAATGTGTTCAACATTACGGTAAACTTGATCTGGCCTGAGAAACTTGATCTGGCCCGAGAAACAAATTGTAGCAGTACTCTAATAGCAAAGTCCCTCGGGACATTACGTAGTACTTTTATCAACTATCGATAATTTTCTCAGCACAAATTTTTCAAGGATAATTATAATTCCTAAAAATAATTATATTTTTCAAGGAAAATTAATTTCCTAAAAATCTAGTACATTTTTCAAGGAATTTTTTAAGTCCTAAAAATATAATATATTTTTCAAGGAGTTTTGAAGTCCTAAAAATATAATATATATTTTTCAAGGATATTAATTCCTAAAAATACAAAATATATTTCAAGGAATTTGAATTCCTAAAAATATAAGATATTTTTCAAGGAATTTTAATTTTTAACAATACTAGATATTTTTCAAGGATTTTGAATTCCTAAAAATATGGTTAGCCTGAGAGGCAACAAAGTAGGGCCTCACTCATTAGACCCCTGACCCATGCGCCTCCTTCAGGAAATTCTGAGCTGTGGAATTCTCCAATTCTTCATCAAATCTGCGTATCTTCTCCTTGGTAAATATTATTTCCCAATCTTTACGTCTTTGATGAATCTATCTGAATTTCCTTTCTTTGTTCTACTTTGATTCAAAACAACTGACTTGTTTGAACAAAAACTTGTTTCCAATAAAAAAATTAGCTTTATCATTGCCTCTTTTTGCATGATGCACTAAGGTTTAGAGGTCAATAAGCTAACCACCTTCAGATTCACTATCCTGGGCGATTTCCAGACTTGTAAAACCCTAACATAGACTGACCACCTTTGAGATTCACTTGCCTGGGCGATTTTCAGGCTTTGTAAAACCTTAGGCCAACCACCCTTAAGTTTCCCTGGCCTGGGCAACTTCCAGGCTTATAAAAATTAGGGTTAGGCAATTTTCAAGGCTTCACATGTAGGCATAGGCGATTTCCAGGGTTTCAAATCCAGGCATAGGCGATTTACAAGGTTTCATATCTATGCATAGGCGATTTCCAGGGTTTCAGATCTAAGCATATGCGATTTCCAGGGTTTCAGATCTAGGGATAGGCGATTTCCAGGGTTTCAGATCCAGACATAGGCAATTTCTAGGTTTGTAAATTCCATCATGGGTCGACCATCCCTTGGGCTTCCCTTGCCTTGTGCGATTTCCAGGCCTACACATCCCATCATAGGTCGAGCACCCCTTCTCAGCGCAACTCAGGGTACTTCCACTTCCACCATTATACAAGCGAGGGTACCGACACCTTCTTGGAAGAGATCTCTGGAAATAGCAAGGCGCTTAGATATGTCGACAACTATTTATTTACTAAGGATGCAGAGGCCAACTACTCCAAGTTTAAGCACATCGGGCATTTTTATAGACCGCTCCCGACCCAGGCTATGACTGTTAGAGCTAAGGCATTGATTTCCATGACCCCTTAGGAAGGTCGGGTTGTTTCCTTCTACTATCGTCGATGTTTTGGATGAAGATGGTCCCGAGCCCGTGAACGCCATAGACTCCCCGAGACCTATTCATATCGAGGAAGTACCCTCTTCGCCTGTGCTAGCTGGACAGGAGGGTGATGAGGTGGCTGCATCTGCGCACTCACTGCTTGCGTTAGATGATTTTGATGAAGCCACATTCGAACCCAAATCTCATTCAGAAGGTCCGACACTTTTATCATCTTTACTTTGTGTTTCATTTGTCTTTGATTTTCTTTTGCAGGCTCAGATATGTTCGGCTTTGTTCATACCCAACAAAGTTCGACTCCAACCGAGACTAGCCCTTCCCTCTGAGCGGCTAAGAAGGCCAGGGTTGAGCCTGAGTCGATAATGGAGGTTCCTCCCGAGGTGCCTCCTCCAACTCCTTTGGCATCTAAAATTGTCACAAAGGTAGAACCATTCTTCCCTACGCAAGTTCTTCCCAGTTTCACAAATGCGGGTGCCTCCTCTTTTGCACCTGCTCCCTTATCCCACACCAAACTGCCATACGAAATTTAGGTGCCATCATGGACCAAGCGTACCATCTAGAGCAGACGACAATGACTTTTAATGAGATTAAGAATGAGGAGTTTAGCACCATCCTCACATAGTCACTCCTTGACATTCAGAGTGTAAGTCCTCTAAAGTTTTTTTTTTCTAGTTAGCTTGTGTGCGGACATTATCTGTAACGTCCTCCTAATCCAGGACCATTACACTATGTATTTTAAATTGTGTTAGACTTGCTAATCAAGTTGTTTGGTCATAAACGTGTAACTAAGGTTAACGTCAAGGGTTAGGGTTAAAAAATTTGGTCAAAGGAACTGTTGAATTTTATTTAAAAAGTTTCATACATAAATGGGATCCCAAAATATTACAAACAAACATTTAAAAGGGTGTATATAGATCAAAATTATAGTCGGTCGACCTAAGCAGCAAAATCAGGGCTACAACACTAGTTCCTCTGAGATATCCTCGGTCGTGGTGGACGAGTAGCCGCATATGTACACACCGCCACCGAAGCTCTCCAACTCATGGCTGGTCAAGCTTTCCTTTTCCCCTACATGCACCACGAAGCACCCGTGAGCCGAGGCTCAGCAAGAAAACTAAAACTTGTGCATGCACAGAGAATACAGATTTCCAAATACTTATCTAGTATGTCCAGCAATAATAACCTACTCATACAGGCATAAAATTAAAAATAAATGGTGATTGGATCATTCTGGGGCTGCTGCCCTAACTAGTTGACCTAGAGTCAACCCCGGGGTCCTTTGCCCTAGCTAACTGACCATAGAGTAACATGCGGCCCTGTAACGACCCAAATTTACTAATAAGGCTTAAGGGCCTTGATTAGTGTGTCGGGAGGGCATAATTGGAATATATGTGATTTAATGATTTAAAGCATGTTGTATGGCTATTTGAATATTTGAGATGCATGACTATGTGTATTAGT
The DNA here is from genome assembly GCF_963169125.1 of Humulus lupulus. Taxonomy (NCBI): domain Eukaryota; kingdom Viridiplantae; phylum Streptophyta; class Magnoliopsida; order Rosales; family Cannabaceae; genus Humulus; species Humulus lupulus. Next base: position 216,719,508 of record NC_084793.1, read on the forward strand.
ATGCATGTAGGCCCTGATTAGGGTAGAAAGGGTATAATTGTAATTTTGGCCCATTGAGGGCATAACTGTATATATATATATGTGCGATAATTGTTGAGACCACATTATTATGTGGATATATTTATAATTTGTGAGTCAAGACGATCCTAGTGAGCGAGTTAGCGAAAAAGTCACGGTGGGGATTTATACCCGGCTCGGGGCGAGCCTGGGGGTATAAATGGGAATTTAGTGAATATATTGGCAATTATTTGGTATTGAGTAATATAATTGGATAATAGTTAGGTATCAGCAATTAAGCAGAAAATATTAGAGACATTCGAGGAATTGGGGTGAAATGACCAAAACGCCCTAGATGCACTTAAAGGTTTAAAATTAAAAGGGAGGGCATTATGGTCATTTGGCTTGCAAGAGATAAGTATGCTGAGGCTTTATACTTAGTGGGAATTGTAGAAAAAGGTAGAAGGCTAAGGAAAGAAAGAAAAGAAGGAAAAGAAAGAAGAAGAAAAAGGAAGGAAAACAGAGCAGTTTTCTTAGGGTCGGTTGGTGATTCTCTCACCTTTTCTCTTCAATTTCTTGGAGAAAAACCCAAAAGGGAGCTAGGTTAGGTTGAGCAAAAAGAGTATTGAGCTAAACTTGAAAGGTTGGCAAGGGATTAGCAAGAACACATCAATATCTGAGGTAAGCCTTTAGAGTTTTCAGTTTCTGGTTTGGTTAGTTTAAACTATGGTGACTAGGCTGAGTTGATGGGAACTTTAGGGGAATTCAAGCCAAGGAATTGGGGAAGAACAAGCTAAGGAGGTCAAGAGGTTAACTTGTAATCGAATTTCCATCAAAGGTATAAATTCTGAACTTTAAACTCTGAAGTTTTGACTGTGTTTTGCTGAATTGTGAAGTCTAGGAGTGACTATGGTGAATTTTGGGATTAGAGGTGCATGTGGTTAGATTTTATGTGGTTATGATGCTTGGGATGAGTTATACATGTTAGTGAGCTTGATTTTGAGTTTGGTGAACGTTTGGAGAAGCTTTGGTTAAGTTTGGCTTGGGGAAATCGCAGGAAAGGAAAATGTGGTGTTGGCAGTCTGTGACTAGCGCTACAACGCTAGCCTTTGGGCGTTGTAGTGCTAGGCCAAGCTTGCTGAGGGCGCTAACCCTATTTATCATTCGTGAATTGATGTATGATATAAGTTGATATGTTTGGTATGTTGAATACTTGGTTATTCTGAATGTTTAAATGGTTGAGAACATGTTTATGGAATATGTGATATCGAATTATCTGTTGATTGCTTATGCTCTGTTGTTGTGTTTTCTTGCTAGGCCCTGGCTCACGGTTGCTACGTGGTGCAGGTAAAGGCAAAAGCAAGTTAGACCAATCCTGAGGTGCAGAGCTGCGGGGCTGAATGTACATAGCCAGCTGTTCGGTCGCCATGACCGAGGAGTGGATCAGGACAGAGATTGCCTAACTATCTGTTTTGCCTTAGTATGGCTAATACTGTATTTAATTCTTGAATCTTTTGTAAATGGTTTTAATCTTAATATCTTTTTTGGGATCGCGTGTAAACAAGAAATGTTTCTTTATAAGAAATGTGACTTTTGAGACCAAAACATTTTAACCCTAGTTCCATTATAGTTTCAGAAGCACGTTCTTGGTTAAATGACTTTATTAGCAAGTCTGACACTTTTATAAACACACAGTGTAACGGTCTTTGCTATCGAGGGCGTTACAACTTGGTATCAGAGCGTCCTAGGTTTATGGGTCCTAAAGACTAGCTGGATATGTACATTCGCCGCGAGAGACAAGCTCGACTCAGGGTTTGGTGATTGTGTATACATGACTATGTGTTTAAATGATTTGAATGAGATATGACTGTTGGTATCTGTTTGATTAATAGGGAGCATGAGATACCGATAGGGCCTGGCCCTTGACTATTGCATGATGCTATTGAGACGTGCTTATTAGCACTGCTATGCATGTGAATGAATATCTGGATAAATTGTTATAAACTGATTGCTTGTGAGTGATTGGAGTTCCAGTGATGGATCATGAAAGGATTATTACCCTGTCATCATAGCCTGATTGCCGAGTCATTGAATGCAGATTGACTTGTATAATTATGTGTCCAAGAAAATCCACACGACTAGCCAGCAGGTTTGGGGCTAGAGATGATGATCAGGGCCAGACCCCTCCGCCAGTCCCTGAGAACTGGCAGCAGTTGATGGTAGACATGCAGGCTCGACTACAGAGCCAAGATGAAAATATTTGAATTCTGCGGCAGCAGGCTCCATCTGGGAGTGTTGCCCCCGTTGTGCCACCTACAGTGGTACCTGTTGTGCAACCAGCTGAGGTTGGAAATAAATGGGAACCGTTATATGAGCGGTTCAGGAAGCAACAGCCCCCGATCTTTGAGGGAGGACCAGATCCACTGAAGGCTGAGCAGTGGATGACTATGATTACTACCATTCTTGTTTTCATGAGGGTAGAGGGACATGATAGAGTGGTCTGTGCCACATATATGCTAAGAGAGGATGCCCGAATCTGGTGGGAGGTGGCATCACAGACCAGGGATGTTACTGCTTTGACTTGGGAGGGGTTTAAGGATCTATTCAGTCAGAAGTATTATAATGTTGCCATCAAGGAAGCGAAGATAAATGAGTTCGTGGGGCTAGTTCAGGGAAGCATGATAGTTACAGAGTATGCCCTGAAGTTTGACAGACTTGCGAAATTTGCACCAGATCTTGTGCCCACTGATGCAGCTAGGCAGGACAGATTCATTAGAGGGCTTAATGCTATGATAGCCTGAGATGTGAGAATTACAACAGTTCCTGGAGGGACAACTTATGCCCAGGCTGTGGAGAAGGCTCTTACCGCTGAGGAAGCGGAGAATAAGATATGGAGAGAGAGTGCAGTGAGGAGGGAGGGCCGCAGGGCGGGGCCTCCATATTTTGGTTCTGGTAGGGGCGGAGGCCCCAGTGATTTAAAGAGGAAGACCCCTGATGTTTCGACTACTCCTGGTCCTAATAGGAGAGTTCGGGGTACCCAGGGTGGCCGTCAGGGAGGCGGTGATTCATGGAGAACTTATCCTGAGTGCACGAGGTGTAAGAGACACCATCCGGGCGAGGGTTGGGCTAAGGCCTGTTATGTGTGCAGGGTGGTGGGACACCTCAGGAAAGATTTCCCGACAGTGAAGAAGGAAGATACAGGGAAGGTGGATAGCTTGACTCCAGCTCGAGTGTTCACCCTGACGCAGACAGAGGTCGAGGCTAGTCCCTCGGTAGTGACAGGTCAGCTTTCTAGTGCTGGCACTCCTTTTACTGTATTGATTGACTCTGGTGCTACACACTCATTTGTTTCTAGTAAGGTGATTGATAGACTGTGTAGACCTAGTGAGTATTATGTTTCAGGGTTTGGGACTATTTTTCCTACAGGGGAAACTGGTAGTATCTAAGAGGTGGGTTCGAGCACTACCAGTGACAGTTGATGGAAGGGAATTATCAGTAGATTTGATTGAGTTGAGTATGGAGGATTTTGATATGATTTTAGGTATGGATTGGTTGGTTAGATATGGAGCTACCATTGACTGTAGGAAGAAGATGGTGACTTTTGAGCCAGAGGGTGAGGATCCCTTTGTTTTTGTGGGAGCAATGCATGGACCCCGCGTGCCTAGGCACTACACCAAACACCCATTACCATAACACATCATTATAATAGAATTTAAAAAGAGTTATTGTAAGTGAAAAAAAATTCAGGCGGCAACTTAAAATAAAGTACTGCCAAATGACTTAACTTTTTTCAACCCGTGTACCCATTTCCCCTATACCCATTTCCTCAATCATTCTTCGGTCTTTCCCTTCTTGGTCTCTCGGTCCCTTCAATCTTCAATCGTTCTTCAGTCTTTCCGTTCCTGGTCTGTTCCTGGTCTATCTCTCTCAGTTTCCCGTAGACCTATCTCTCTCGGTCTCTCGGTGTTTCCTGTAGCTTGCTCTTGCAGGTCAGCCCTCTTGCATGTCTTCCCATAGCTTGTTTTGTTTTTGTTATTGCAATGTGGGTTTTGTGTAGATTGTTGCTCTGTTTTATCGAACATTTGTTTCTAATCTGCATTTCTTCTGGCATTTCTTCTGCATTTTTAATCTGCATTTCTTCATTCTTGCAGGTCCCGTAGCTTGCTCTTGCAGGTCAGCCCTCTCTTTGTACCAAGTTCTCCTTTGCTCTATCAATGGAGGAGCCTCTTCTATTGGCATTTCTAATTAGTTAGAATAATCAAATGTCTACTCTTTTAGAATTTGAAAAGTGACTTGTTTAGAAACAGCTATTTCTGTTTTGCATATTGCCTTGAATGATGGTTTAAATCCATTTTGATTAGTTTGACAAAGATAATGTGAAATATTTTAATCATGCAGCTGATGGATGATTTTTAAATATATATCGACAAACAATTTGTGTAGTGTGAAGTATTCATTTCATTCATCTCTAGGGTTTATGTCTCTTACTTTGTTGTATTAAAATTAGTTTCTTTTGATGCTGAACTTTGTTTTTGTGCAGCTTCCTAGTTTATCCTGAATTAGAAAATAGAAACTCCATTCAGTTGCCATCTTATTGCCCAATGTAGGTATATATATTCTCCAGCACTAGCTCAACCAGTTAATGTTGCTATGTTGTGACTGTTACTTATAAGATCTTTCTAAGCAAAAAGATGAAAGTATCCTAATATTTTGATTGAACTTCAATTTCAAAGATCATTTGTTTCAGAATTTACATTTTGAAATATAGTATTTTTGCTTATGTGCTACATGTCTCTTTTGGTACTAGTAGCTTATTTGAGTCTAATTATAGCTCTGGTCCTTTGAACAACAGAGATCGAAATTCTGTGGTGGCACAAAATTCAAATATTTAGAAGGTTCGATAACATGCCATGATTATCAGGAAATCAAAATTCAAGAAAGTACACATGTATTAGGGGTCGGGGCTATTCCTCGTTCAATCCTCGTCATTCTAAAATATGATATTGTTGATGTTGTTAAAGCAGGAGGTACCACATTCTTGTGATTTCAGATTTTCAGTTTTCTTGAATTTACTTCCTATTATCACTTATTTCTCGTGTCCTTTTGGGAAACTTCATCTTAGATTACTTCTATTTTCATTGTTTGAAACATCACTATGAATTATTCGGACACTTTTTCTTGCTTTACAGTTATTTGTTCATACAAATTAAAGTATAACTTATTCAGCAGATATCGTAGAACCTCCTTAGCTCTCTTAATATCTTCCTGAACTTTAATTCATATCATAAATGATCTTTCAACTTTCCTTTACTATGTTTGATCCATATTTTAGAAAATGACAATAATGTGGATGGAAAGCACGCCACCTTTCCTTCCCAAATATTGGAAGATTTCTAACTGTTAGACCAAGAACAATATAATAGTTGATTAATGAGTTTAGGGACTTGTGATAATACAATTTAAACTTCAAGAGAAATTTAATTTTAGAAGTAATTTGTGTGTACCAGTTGGATATATAAGAGTATGAAATTCTGTTTATTCAAATCCAAGGTAGAACTTTTTATTAGCTGGATAAAGAGCAGTCCAAATTTATAGTACCAGTTTCTACAATAAATCAATAAAAATTTATTAGACATGCTGTATAATTTGATGTTCTCAAAAGTATGTTTGACATTGTAAGTGTTTCCCTATATTGAATCTATCAACTAATTATATTTATATTGTAGGTGAAGTTTCTCAAATATGCTTGATATTTTCCTATTTAATTTTGCATCAGATTTTGCTTTATTATTTATCCTTTTTAATTCTATTGTGTTCATAATGGTGGTAATGATATGTTGCTTTACAGATGACGTTATAGTCACTGGGGTCTTAACTGCAAGGTGGTCGCCTAACTTAAAAGATGTTCGCTACGACCTTGATCCTGTGTTGATTGCTAATCATGTGAGGTAAATGTAACAGCTCTGTTTGAAAGAAGAAACATTTTTCATTTTTGAGATGGTTGTTGTTCCATTGGAGTCATACATGGTACTAAAGAGAGGTAGTTCTTTTAATTTCATAAACTCTGCTTAGCCTTGGTGAACCTTGATCCCATCTTTCTTATGATGCATGGGATTTCACTTATGCAGCTAGTTGATGTTTCGAAGGGATAGAAAATGATTTGGTGGTAACTCTTTTAAGGGATGCTAAAGTAGTATCAGATAGATTGAAATAACTACCGATACTGAAAAGAGGCTCAAAACTTGTTACAAACTTACAAATATATTTCTATATTAAAATAATGCGAATAGGTTTTTGGAAAAAACCATAAAGTAGAAAACAGTTTTGTATTTCAACTTATCTAAGTATCAAAATTGGTTAGAAATTTTTCTCTTTCTTTCTTTCTCTTTTTTGGAGTGAAGCTTTGGTTACTATATGCACTTGACATACTTTTTATACACATATTTAGGAGAACAAATGAGCTGAAATCGGATATTACTATTCCTCATGATGTCATTATGAAATTCAATCAATTTTGGAACGAGTTTAAGGATACCCCTTTGAAAGGTAAGGCATCGTTGATTAATATATATCATTTTATAAATGAGTGTTCTTCTATCAATTCTTCAGCATCAATCAATTAGAGATCTTCATTAAAAAAAAAATATTGGAAACTAGGCCCCCTTATATGTAAGACTGTTATGACTTCAATTTTTTTTAATGAAAATTATTCAGGGAGAAATGAAATATTACAAGGTGTTTGTCCACAAATTTTTGGACTCTTCACTGTAAAGCTTACAGGTAGATAGCTTTCTCATATAAATTCATGATTTGTTTATCTTAAGTTAAAGATTTTGAATGACTGTTAAACATTCACTACCAGCACCTTCTCTTTTTTCAACTTAGTTGCATTAACACTTATTGGAGGTGTGCAACATGTTGATGCTTCTGGAACCAAGGTACGAGGAGAGTCTCATTTACTTTTGGTTGGAGACCCAGGTACCTTTTCGATTTTCATTGCATACTTATAGGGTTCATTACTTAAATAAAATTCTATCAATTCAAGACTACTGCATTTATGCTATGCTTTAGTTGAAGAAGCTTTCTTTTCTTCGAAATTCTGATAGGAAATTAACAATCACTTAAATCTAGAAAAATAAGAACACCATTGTATTTTGTCTAACTGATTCATGATATTTTATGAGTGTCTAAAGCCTGTAACCTATATGAATTTTCCTATACAATACAATTAGGGTTATTACAAACAAGTTATCCATAGTATTGTATTGAGTGGTCCTTTAATGCAAATAATAGGTAGGGTAACTAATGTAAATAGTCTAAGGGTGGGAAAATATAAATTTTAGAGAGAAATTTTGAGAGCAAGAAAGTATAGAAGAAAGCTCCAGGACTGGACTTAAATAGTTCAAAACTTCAGGGTTTTATTTTCTCAATAAAAGACATTTCTTTGCTGGTTGGATCCATGGACAAATGCAATATTTGCCAAACCATGTTAAATATTGGTATTGATGCTTTTGATATGTTCTTGTGCTATTGATGTGTTTGTTGGGTGTTATTCTAAAGGTTATTAGTATAAGAGGTATTTTCTCCCTTATAACAATTGAGATATGGATTGCACGCCATTTTATAACTTGTATTTTCGGGTAACACATGCATTAGCTACATTAATTATAACTACATAAAATTAGAATTACTGAAATTTTCCTTGAAAAATAGAAAACTGCCCAACCATTATTAATTTTTCCAATAAAAATAGTTTTTCAAAGCTGAAAATTCTTCTCTAGTCCTTGTTAATTTATTCTTGTTTGGCTTGAGTAATGCAGCTCAGTTTGATTGTTTGTTGCTTTACCCTTCCCTTGGGGTTTCTGGTCCTTTTATTTTGCTCATTATATAGGTGGGAGTTATCTTATTATTTCAATATACCCAAATATATATATATATATATATATATATATTATATTACTATCATTGGTGAACAACTTCTAATGAGTTCAGATTCTTTTTTTTTGAATCTGTATGTAATCATTAAAGCATTATACGGAAAAAGTTACATGTATATGTATATATGTAGTAAATTTTTTCAAAACCATTATACAAAAGAGAATATATCATTTGATGATTTTATTTTAATCTTTTCATAAGTTTCATCTGTTTTTTTGTTCGTGTGAAAATATCATGTTTAATATCACTTTCTTTAACAGCATGAGAGAACATGATAGAGCAACCATACATGAAGCAATGGAACAGCAAACTATAAGTGTTGCCAAGGTAACATTCTTTGATGATCTACGAGTACTGGTGTTTTTGGAAAATTTGTTTTGAAGTTGATAATTAATTGTACTTTAACTGAAACTGCAGCCTATGATAGTGTTTTAGCTTGGTTACAATCATAACAGAAGTTTATGAAAGTCTCATTTGTGGGAGTGGAGGGGAAGTAAAATAGGGCTTCTAATTGTGTTCTCCCCTGATTTGATCTTTGATACTGTCTCCTATTGTTCCCTAGCCCTCTCTAATATGCAGGGTTGACAGTTCAGTGTTTTGAACATTTGCATGATGGGTTATTTTGGTTTGCCGAGATAGAAGGTTCCTGTAATTTATAATCAAATTACTAATTTTTATATTTGCTCATTTGCTTAAGTTGTATCTTTACGTGCTCTTAACAACCCAGTTCATAAATTACATTTCATCATTATTATTAATTGCTGATGTAGTGCTTGAAGTTGTGCTTTCATTATTTTCTTGTTGAATTTCATGTGATTCTCTTACCATGTTCGTGTCAGCTCATTCTAATACTTGTCCCAATACTTTCCTTTAATTCTCCCTTTATTTTCAGGCTGGTCTTGTGACAACTCTAAGTACAAGGACCATCGTTTTTGGCGCAACAAATCCAAAGGGACATTATGATCCTGATCAATGTATTATTTTGATTATGTATATGTATTTGCTAATTTTGTTAAATTACTAAATATGAATTTTCCCCCATTGTAGATAACCTTGGTACTTTCTAATGTAATATTTTCAATGAATATGATTTTCTGTTGTGTCAGTCTTTTGTTAGTTATGTTCAAATATCTTTCTACTGGTGATATCTTTATGTCTTTTTTGTTAGCTCTATCTGTCAATACTGCACTCTCTGGTCCCTTATTGAGTAGATTTGATATAGTCCTTGTCCTTATAGATACAAAAAATCCTGAATGGGATGAGGTTGTGTCATCTCACATTCTTTTTGAGGTATTCCACTCATTAATACCACCCTCTACATTGTGAGTTTTGTGTGATTACTTTTACAGGGAGTGTTGCGAAATTTTTGCTATGCAAGTGCACACAGTCACAATTCGTAATAAAATGGTAAAATACCAAGTATCGTCCTCAAGGACTGAATTATCAATTACCAATCAACCAATCTTTTTAATTCTATTTGATTGAACGATTTCAGAGATTTCAAACTAAGAAAATACTAACGAATCACAATGAAAATTTAAACAGAAAATAACAGAGAAAATGAAATTAGGACAATTATGATCCTCTATTTTCCACCCTTTTATTTCCTAATGCAATAATTTATATCCCCTTCTCCCTATTCAAGAATAAGTTGCAAAAACAATTCATAATCTGGTCAAGATTTATGAAATTCAATCTAAATGACAACTTCCTATATTTCTATGGTAAGTTGAATCATATAGAAGGCATTAACCACGCAACTCAGAAAAAATAGGCAAACAATCTAGATACCTTCGTTCTAAATTAAATTTGCATCCAAACAATCAAAGCATATCAAATTTCACTTTTCAGATTTCAATTTGATTCATGAAATAGCAATTAGAGGTGATCAATCAATAATCGCACAAATAACACAGATTGTAAGGAATTGAAAGAGATGAAGAAGAACGTCAATTTTGCATTAAACCATAATAAGGGTTTCCAAAAGATTCACATAAAAGCCCTAAAAAAAAGAAATTAGCTCATAGTATTCATTCTAGCAATAAGATAATTCAATTACAAACATAAAATTTTAAAGAAAAAGATGAAAAACTCAGGAATGAATCCTCCAAGATGGCCTTCTCACTCCCAGCCGTCGAACCTCCTTTTGCCCTCTTTCAGTCGCACCTATGTTTCTCCAAAAGTCCCTACCAAATCCCCACGTGAAAAGACCCAATTGCCCATCAAAAAGTGATCAGATATGTCAAAATCGCGTCTCTAGCACTGTAGCGCTATTAACAGTGGAAAAATACATCAAAACCATGTGCACTAGCGCTGTAGCGCTAAAGTCAGAATCGACAAAACTGGGTTCGAACAGCCTGCAGCGTCAGCTCATAGTATTTTGATAATAACCCCTTCGATATAACTCAGAATTGAATGATTGAAAAAGATATGGAAAGCTAAGAGAAATATCTACAACTTCTATTTCTAGAAGTGTTTCCAGAAAGTGAATAAATCATGGTCAAAATGCGGCTTGAAGTCTCAGACTTGCGTTATAGAGCATAAACGACGTGTGTTGAGCATCTTCAATGTAGTATTTTCCACACATAATGTCTTGAAACTCCACAATCAACACGAAATCCATCTTATTTATCATATTTAACATGTTTCTTCTCATTTCCCTCCATATTATGTACTTGACCATTAAAGCCTGAAACAAGAAGAAAACAAGCATAAATCTGCACTAAACAATCCTAAAAAACTAAAAACACAACCTAAAACGATCTCTAAAACAAACCTAAAATGACCCTAACAAATTCCCCCAAACTTAACCTTTACTCGCCCTCGAGTAAATAATCTAATTAGTGTAACGACCCACTAATCTAGACTAATTGGACCATTATCGAAACTATACATAAAACTTACATTTTTACGAAAATACCATAATTTATTGAGTAACTTGAGAAATAAGAGTTATTTACAAATAAACAGAATACTAAGAAGGATTTTGGGATCCTATTGTCTTTAAAACAAAACAAGATTTAAAATAAAAGAAATTACATAAAAATGCGGAAAATACACATAAAAACCATAAAAAACATAAAAGGAGACTATATCCTCGAATCGATAACGCTCGGCCCCTTGACTCCATTCATCATCGATACACATCCTCCCAAGCATCACGAATCTTACCGCCTCTAAGCTTATTTTCCTGCACATAAACAGAAAGGAGTGAGCCTAATGCCCAGCAAGGAAAAACCTAACACATAGTCATATACACAATTTCATAAGAAAACATAAAGACTTAACATAATACATATAACATACACTTATTATAATGGCCATTATTACTTGGGGTCCCATAGACTAAACAAGCATATGCCCATGGGGTTAATGGGGTCCTACTAGCTAAGTAGGTCATATGCCCATAACCCATTTGGGGTCTTGTTAGTCATATGGGTCATATGCCCAAGCCTACATACACATATACATATCATAACACTTTTAATAACATAAACATATAGATAACATAAGCACATAACATATTAATTCTAGCCTATTTTCCTTACCAAAGTTACCGAGATTATGGACTGAGTTGGGATTGTTGGAACACTCCTAAAACCATAAGAAAGAGTAAGTCTAAAGAAAGGAGATGAAATGAAAGAGATGGAAAGACTAAACCATAGAAAACATACTTACCGACTTATATGCTTAAAAGCTTGGATTCCCTAACCAAAATAATAATAAGGTTAGGGGACTGAGTAGAAGGTTTTGAGAAAGGAAATAACATAAAAATACAGAAAAGAACTAAAGTTTTGGGTTTACCTCAAAGATTGCAAGATCAGTCTAACATCCACCGAAATACTATAGCACTCACTTACTTCCCAAAGTGTTTGATAAGCTTATGATGTTTAAGCTTATAGTTTTTCCCCAAACCAAGTGTTTACACTCTCACACTCACTTAACACTAGCAGCCTCTGAACTTAGAGCAAATGGTGAATAATGGCTGGGTACTAGGTCCTATTTATAGAGTTTGGGAATGAAAATATCTTGATTTTACTTGAATAAAAATAATGGCTTTTTAAGTGAAAATCATTTGAATAATCGTTCAGCAGAGGCTGAAGACTCGTTCAGAAGATGCTGGACTGTTGAAGGAGGTTGAATGGCTGAAGGGAAAAGAATTCAAAAGTATTTGAATTCATGCTGGTGGAGGTGATATATCGCCCCCTATAGGCGATATATCGCCTGGACCTTTGTTCCCGAGGCGACCGTGCATCGATTCGTGTTTTCCGTATCTACGTGCTGCGACATATCGCCCCCTATAGCTGCGATATATCGGCATACGCTGAATATTTAAACACGAATTTACACATTTTTAGCTGAGTTTGAATGGAGTAAACAGCCTTGACTAAGCCCTCAATGTGCTCAAAGCTGCTGACTGACCCTATACATTCAAACTTTTACCCTTATTTAATTTAATCCTCAAAAATACTTAATCCTTAATTACCATTCAAAACATGTGCTTAAAATCCTATTGGTTGATGTCTAAACCTTATAATATAATAATATATTCCTTAATATCAGACACATTAATCAAACCTTAGGTTATACTTAATATTCTTAAACTATAGGTTAAACTTAGAAAATCTATAAGTACTACTATGAGTGTCCAAATAACTCCCGGTCTGAACCAAAAATCCAAAGTAACAATGATAACAGTAAACATACTATAATACTACTAAACAATTAGCTAAGTAAAGTTCTTGGACTCTACAATTAGACTCAAACCTAACAAACCAAGTTGACATAACTAACCAATTCAAACACTCAAGACTGTTATGCATATATAATTCTCAGGAAAGATTTTTTGCAATTTAAACTTTAATCTAGATTTTCAGTCTTAACCACTTCGCAATTCACTGCAATTTTTCAACATCAAAGATCATTTGCTCATGATTTGCAAATAAGATAATTGAACCACTTTATGCACATTAAAATCTCACCAACTAACCACAAACTCAATTATTCCATATGCCTGCATTGCTTACTATTCTCCATTAATATAAACAAATGCACAAATAAGAATCAATAGGACTTTGTAAGGGTTGAAATAGAAGGCTTAGGTATAGGTGGACAAAGAGACAGTTTTTAGGCTTAATCATACCACAAGCATTCCATTAAACAAGCTTTCCCAACAAATTCACACCACTCATCCCTTGTTACCCCTTTTTCTGTGCAATGATTGAGAATGTTTATATTTTTTTCAATAAACTCCCCCAAACTTTGATTTTTCAATAAATAATTGTTTGAGAGCATAATCATTTTTCACTTTCTTTTCCTTTTCTTTCTTTAATTGTTTTCTTTCTCAATCAAAAGTAATTTTCTGAAAAAAAACACATAATACAAACATCCCATTACACATTCACTCCCCTCATATAATGATTTTCATGCTCATGGTATGGGTCAAAAAGAGTAAATGGTATTTCATTTTACAGTTAGGCTCAAAAGAGTGTGTTAATCAAGAAAATGGTTATAAGGCTCGAAAGGGTTGACTAAGGATAAACTTTAATAGGGTTAGCTTGAAAGGCACAACCAGTCCAAAAATTGCCTATATCATTTTCCTAAATGTGCATTGTTTCAAATTTCATCTCAAATAGTAAGCAAGCAGGTTCTAGAAATTTTCAAACTTTTCAATCCACAATCCAAATTTGACATGCATAAAATAACTCAAGTATAACATTTTCAATGTATGAACAATAAATCTCTGATTTCAACAAATCACAGTGAAAAACAAAGTAGTCTAACCAAGCACACAGATTAATTTAGAAGCACAACAATTTTTCCTTTAGATTATACTACAAAACAGTTAATCAGATTGAAATGGCCATTATTGTCAACTTAATTTATACTCTAAAACATGACTCCAAACAAACAACGGATTAAAATTAAAAACAAACAAACAAACAAAAAACACAACAAAGAAAACCAGAAATAAATCTCTCCCCCAAACTTAAAAACCGAACATTGTCCCCAATGTGAAGTGAAGAGTAAGGAAAGAAGACTTACCTCAAAAAGCATGCCACGTCAGTATGGCGGAGGTGGAGGGGGCTTGAGTTCGAGATGGCAGAGGTGGTGGCCACCCCTTGCATCCTTGAGAGCCATCGTGTCATACGAGGAGAATTCCCTTCCACTATTGAGAATATTGAAATTATCCCCAATGTCATCGAAACCTTCAAACTTGCCACACAATAATCTTTTCATACGACGTCGAACTGTTCGAAATCGTTCTTTGGCCTTCTTCTTCTTTTTACCAATTGAATCTTGACAATCATTCACCACATCAACTCTACAACAGGTAGGAATTGCAGTTGCTGCAAAAACATTAAAACTTATTTCCTCATTTTGGACTCGCAACCTTAACTCCCCCTTTTGTACGTCAATTAAAGCTCGTCCTGTGGCTAAGAATGGTCTTCCAAGAATGATTGGGACGTTGGCATCCTCCTCCATATCAAGTACAATAAAATCTGCTGGGAAGATGAACTTGTCCACTTTTACCAAAACATCTTCAATAATACCCCGAGGATGTGCTATTGATCTATCTGCCAACTGCAGAGTCACTGTTGTAGGTCTTGCTTCCCCAAGCTTCAATCTTCTGAACACAGAAAGCGGCATTAGATTAATGCTCGCCCCCAAATCACATAGAGCATTCATACTCTCAAACTTTCCAATAGTGCAGGGTATTGTGAAACTCCCAGGATCTCTTAGTTTCTGAGGAAGCTTTCTTTGCAGAATGGCACTGCACTCTTCAGTGAGCGCCACCGTCTCACAATCCTCCATCTTCCTCTTCTTGGATAGTATTTCCTTCATAAACTTCACATAACTTGGCATTTGTTCAAGTGCCTCGGCAAAAGGTATGTTAATGTGAAGTTTTCAAAAAATATCTAGAAACTTCGAAAATTGTTTGTCAAGTGTCTTCTTTTGAAGTCGTTGAGGATATGGAATCTTGATGTGGTGCTCATAACTCACTGGTGACTGATTCTTCTCAAGGTCATCAATAACCTCTTCTTCTACCTTACCCTCATTCTCAACTTCAACTTTTGGTGCTGGTATAGACTTCTTGACTGCCTCTTCCAACTTCTTCCCACTCCTCAAAGAGATTTCATTGCACTGCTCTTAGGATTCACCTCTGTATTACTTGGCAAATTTCCTTGGGGCCTACTTTGTAACATATTTGCCAATTGACCAACTTGCATCTCAAGATTCCTGATGGATGAGCGAGTTTCTGTCATAAACTATGTTTGAGTGTTGGTGAGAGTCAATAATGCAGCTTGCAATTCATTAGGCCTTTCAGGTGGAGCTTGATTCATTGACTGTTGAGGTCTAAGTTGTTGTGATGAAGAGGCTTGATGCATTGGTGGCTGAGGCATATTATTCTGAAATTGACCCTGAAACTGAGGTTGCTGGCCCTGATTATTCCTCCAAGAGAAAATTAGGATGATTTCGCCACCCAAGATTGTAAGTATTGGCGAATGGGTTATTTACTGGCCTCTGAAAGTTTCCCACCGCTTGAACCTGAGCTTGATCCATCAGAATGTTATTATTAATACTGGTAGGACACTGATCAAAAGAGTGAGAACCACCACAGATTTCACACCTAGCTGCCATTTGAACCGCATTAGCAGATACAATGCTCTGTTGTAATTGTTTAGTGAGTGTAGCTACCTGAGCTGTTAAAGCAGTAATGGCATCCAGCTCATGCACCCCTGCTACCTTTCTGACCCCCGATGATCTTTCCTCAGACCACTGATGATTATTTGTGGCCATGTCCTCCAGCAGCTCATAAGCACCAGTTGCACTCTTGCTAATAAAAGTACCACCCGCTGCAGCATCAATAATGGTTCTAGTAGTAGGACATAAACCGTTATAAAAATTCTGCACTAACATCCACTATTCAATGCCATGATGAGGACATCTTCTCAATAGTTCCTTGAACCGTTCCCAAGCTTCATACAATGATTCTCCATCATTCAGGCAAAAATTATTGATTTCTCCCCTCAATTTAGCAGCTTTGGAAGGAGGGAAGAATTTTGACAAAAACTTCTGAGCCAAATCTTGTCAGGTAATAATAGAGTTCGGTTGCAAAGAGTTCACCCAACTTTTGGCTCTATCCCTCAGAGAAAATGGGAAAAGCCTAAGTTTAATAGCGTCATCACTCACCCCATTGTATCTGAAAGTTCCACACAGCTCCAGAAAATTAGACAAATGGGTGTGAGGATCTTCAGAAGGCAACCCATTAAATTGAACAGAGGATTGCACCATTTGTAAAATGGCTGGCTTGATCTCAAAGTTGTTAGCCTCTACCGCTGGTGGGCGTATACTGTTTTGTACTCCCGTCAGAGTAGGCAGTACATAGTCTCTCAGGCTCCTCTCAGCATTGTTCTGAGCCTGACCCCCTTGTGCAATTCCAAGAATTAAAACATTCCTGTCATCCCCATCATTCTGTGCCATCTTCACAGATTTCTGGGCCTCCCTCTTGTTCTTTCTGTTTTGCTTGCAGGACTTTTCAATCTCAGGATTCAAAGGAACAAGATTGTTTGCCCTCTTCTGCTACGCATATAACACAGTTCACCTGAGATAGACAAATTAAGCAATTAAAAAGATTAGAAACAAGAGAAATTAAAATCAAATTAGAATAAAAATTAATTAGACTGATATTGATAATTATTTTCAGTCGCCGGCAACGGCGCCAAAAACTTGTTGCGAAATTTTTGCTATGCAAGTGCACACAGTCGCAATTCGTAATAAAATGGTAAAAACCAAGTATCGTCCTCAAGGACTGAATTATCAATTACCAATCAACCAATCTTTTTAATTCTATTTGATTGAACGATTTCAGAGATTTCAAACTAAGAAAAATACTAACGAAGCACAATGAAAATTTAAACAGAAAATAACAGAGAAAATGAAATTAGGACAATTATGATCCTCTATTTTCCACCCTTTTATTTCCTAATGCAATAATTTATATCCCCTTCTCCCTATTCAAGAATAAGTTGCAAAAACAATTCATAATCTGGTCAAGATTTATGAAATTCAATCTAAATGACAACTTCCTATATTTCTATGGTAAGTTGAATCATATAGAAGGCATTAACCACGCAACTCAGAAAAAATAGGCAAACAATCTAGATACCTTCGTTCTAAATTAAATTTGCATCCAAACAATCAAAGCATATCAAATTTCACTTTTCAGATTTCAATTTGATTCATGAAATAGCAATTAGAGGTGATCAATCAATAATCGCACAAATAACACAGATTGTAAGGAATTGAAAGAGATGAAGAAGAACGTCAATTTTGCATTAAACCATAATAAGGGTTTCCAAAAGATTCACATAAAAGCCCTAAAAAAAGAAATTAGCTCATAGTATTCATTCTAGCAATAAGATAATTCAATTACAAACATAAAATTTTAAAGGAAAAGATGAAAAACTCAGGAATGAATCCTCCAAGATGGCCTTCTCACTCCCAGCCGTCGAACCTCATTTTGCCCTCTTTCAGTCGCACCTATGTTTCTCCAAAAATCCCTACCAAATCCCCACGTGAAAAGACCCAATTGCCCATCAAAAAGTGATCAGATATGTCAAAATCGCGTCTTTAGCGCTGTAGCGCTACTTCTGGAGCGTTGTAGCGCTATTAACAGTGGAAAAATACCTCAAAATCTGGTGCACTAGCGCTGTAGCGCTCTTATTATGGCGCTGTAGCGCTAAAGTCAGAATCAACAAAACTGGGTTCGAACAGCCTGCAGCGTCAGCTCATCGTATTTTGATCATTACGCCTTCAATATAACTCCGAATGGAATGATTCAAAAAGCTATGGAAATATAAGAGAAATATCTACAACTTCTATTTCTAGAAGTGTTTCCAGAAAGTGAATAAATCATGGTCAAAATGCGGCTTGAAGTCTCAGACTTGCGTTACAGAGCATAAACGACATGTGTTGAGCATCTTCAATGTAGTATTTTCCACACATAATGTCTTGAAACTCCACAATCAACACGAAATCCATCTTATTTATCATATTTAACATGTTTCTTCTCATTTCACTCCATATTATGTACTTGACCATTAAAGCCTGAAACAAGAAGAAAACAAGCATAAATCTGCACTAAACAATCCTAAATAACTAAAAACACAAACTTAAACGATCTCTAAAACAAACCTAAAATGACCCTAACAGGGAGAACCTGAAAAAGATGCGACTGCCGAGGGCTTGTCAAAAATCTGGCTCTTTCCTTTGATTCGGAGGTAAAATGACATACAATGAACACTGTTTTATGTACTTTCATTTCTTAGAGGTACAAGATTAACATTTGAAGGAATTTATTTCTCTGTCGTGCTCGCTTAGGTATTTTAAATATTCCTCGTAAACAAGAAAGCTTGTGAAATAGGTAAATAAATTTTGACTAATGAAACTTTGAGTTTCTGATCCATAGAAGAATGACTCTTCAAGACCAAATAATGTTCTAACTAAAGTTTCAGACTCTTTATACTAATTTATATGCAGGGTTCATTGAATGAGATTCTCCTTGAAGACCCAAAATCTAGAACTACAGACAACGCTGATGAGGATGCCTTGACAAAATTGTTTGGTAACCCAAAATCCGGTCGTTTAATCGGACAAGGAAGAGGCGTAACAAGGTCAAAGCTAACTGTTGTTAATATGTGTAATAGCAAGATCTCCAAGTTAGAAGAAAAGCAACATAATATGAAGCTCAAAATGACTGAAATGATGAATCTACTTAAAGAACACTTGGTGTTATTTCTATCTTGCACTTATAAATCTTAGTTTTCTTTTCTTCCAATAAAACTTATCTTGGTTTTATATTTAGGTTGGTGGTAAAGTGACACCAAGCGAAGGACAGACTCGCAATGTATCGCAGTCAAATAATATTCAGTCCCCTAAGGTAAATTATAAAAGTTGTTATTGTTTTTAATTTTCATTTTAGAAGAACAATTACAGAAACTAATATATTGTCTTTAAAATAAATTTGGTAGAGTATTGCACTAGAAAAAAGACATAACTTTACAGAAGGGAAGAATGCTTGCTACTTGCTTGACTGGGTAGATGCAATTGTTGCTGAAGGTCATTGGGATTCTAGTGATCCAAATATAACTGTACATGGAAAGCCTCTTGGACCAGACTTTATGCGAGTATGGGTTGATGTTGCTATTGTACCAAAGTCTTACTTATTTCGTCCTAATCATGCGATGCTTACAATACAAGAAGCAGTTGGTTCCACAGTTATATGGCCTTCTAAAAAAGTTATTCCAAGAGGTACATTTTCATACCCAAAAAATAACTAATGTCTTATAATTTAGTGTTTGGTTTCTTTGTTTGCTTTGGTGTAGTTGTGAATCTATTATTTTGTATGTGGTGTCCTTTCTTGGATATAATTTCCATAGCATTTTTCTAGAAGTAATTTGTGATTCTAGATAATAACAATAAAATATTTCTTTGTTTATTTTGCAGATATGACAAGCGAATCCTTGAAAGTAGTAACTTTGTTTATTTCTTTGTGTTGAAAGTAGTAACTTTTAGACTCCTTGAATACTTAAAGAATATTTTGTTGTTGATGACAGTGTTGAATGTTTTAAACTAAATTGTGGATTGTTAATTCAATGTAGAATGTTCTTACTTTTTGTTATTTGAAAACCAAGTTCATTTGATGATGCTAGTATATATTAGAAAGCTAATTTTAATTATATAAAAAAATTAAAATATAATAGAATAAATTAGTGTAATATAAATAAAATATATAATGAGAATTTAAATATATCTAAATATAACAATAATACGAAAATTGAGTTATAATATATATTACAATAACACTTTTTATGCAAAGAATTATGTTATGCAAACTTCATTATATAACACAAATAATGTGTTATACTAAAGTGTAGTATAACACAAAAAATGTGTTATACTAAAGTATAGTATAACACAAAAAATGTGTTATAGTAAAGTGTAGTATAATACAAAAAAAAGTGTTATACTAAAGTGTAGTATAACACAAAAAAAGTGTTATAGTATCGACTATAAATAACATAATTCAACACTTATCTATATATTAAAATAACACAGAAATTGTGTTATCGTTGATAGTACAATAACACATATGTATAACACTGATAAAGTGTTATGTAAAGTACCCTGACCTACGATAACATAGTCGGTCTTAACATATCAGAAAGTGTTATCGTAGGTTCTGATAACACATTTTCGGTGTTATTAAAAGCATTTTTTCTTGTAGTGAGGATATTAGCGTTGAGAGCCAGAGACTTGTTACAGGGGGGGATGTATAGGCTTTTGGTTAGTGTGGTGGATACCACCAGAGTTTCACCAGTAAGACCAGGGGAGACCAGATTGGTTTGTGAGTTCCTGGATGTGTTTCCTGAGGATTTGCCTGGGTTGCCGCCGCGTAGAGAGATACCCCATATAAGATGGCACCGGCGGAACTGAAAGAGTTGAAGATACAATTGCAGGAGCTTCTGGATTTGGGGTTCATCAGGCCTAGTTACTCACCATGGGGTGCTCCAGTTCTATTTGTGAAAAAGAAGGACGAGACTTTAAGAATGTGCATAGACAACCAGGAATTGAACAAGTTCACTATTAAGAATAAGTATCCCCTACCAAGGATTGATGACTTGTTTGATCAGCTGTAGGGTAAGAAGGTGTTCTCAAAGATTGATCTTCGATCTGGTTATCACTAGCTGAGGATCAAGAATGAGTACATACCTAAGATTGCCTTCCGAACGCGTTATGGGCACTATGAGTTTCTGGTCATGTCATTTGGTTTGACCAATGCCCCAGCAGCCTTTATGGATCTAATGAACAGGGTGTTCAAGGACTTTCTGGATCAGTTTGTTATTGTCTTCATCGACGACATCTTGGTGTACTCTAGTTCAGAGACAGAGCACGAGCTTCATCTTCGACAGGTTCTTCAGAGGCTGAGGGAGCATCAGTTATACGCCAAGTTTAAGAAATGTGAATTTTGGTTACCAGAAGTGACATTCCTTGGACATA
Source organism: Humulus lupulus (assembly GCF_963169125.1). Lineage (NCBI taxonomy): Eukaryota > Viridiplantae > Streptophyta > Magnoliopsida > Rosales > Cannabaceae > Humulus > Humulus lupulus. The sequence continues at coordinate 216,740,508 of NC_084793.1, forward strand.
TCGTGGGTGCAGATGGGATTAAGGTGGATCCGTCTAAGGTAGAGGCAGTTAGGGATTGGCTGATGCCAAGGAATGCCTCAGAGGTGCAGAGTTTTCTTGGTTTGGCTGGTTACTACAGAAGGTTTGTAGAATTCTTTTCGAAGATAGCAACACCGATGACAAAATTGACACGGAAGAATCTGAAGTTTATCTAGTCAAACAAGTGTGAAGACAGTTTTCAAGAGTTGAAGCGACGGCTTATTACAGCGCCAGTGTTGAGTCTTCCTTCGGGGGAAGGGAAGTTTGTTGTTTCTTGCGATGCATCGAGGTTAGGCCTAGGTTGTGTGTTGATGCAGAATGAGAAGGTTATAGCTTATGCATCATGACAGCTGAAGGAGTATGAGCAGCGGTATCCTACCCATGATTTGGAGTTAGCAGCGGTGGTATTTGCACTGAAGATTTGGCGTCATTATTTGTATGGAGAGAAGTGCGAGGTATATACTGATCATAAGAGTCTGAAGTACTTTACACAAAAGGGCCTGAACATGAGGCAGAGGCGTTGGCTCGAGTTGGTAAAGGACTATGACTATGATATTCTTTACCATCCGGGGAAAGCCAATGTGGTGGCAGATGCATTAAGCTGGAGAGGCCCAGGTCAGCTGTACAGTTCCACCCAGATCTCAAGGGAGTTAGCTGATGAAATGGTCAGAGCGGGAATAGAGCTGGTGGTAGGCAAGTTGGCCAATATTACCCTGCTAGAGCGGGTCAGGGAAGGACAGTTGGCAGGCGCTCAGTTACAGGGGGTTAGAAAGGATGTCTTAGCGGGAGTATCTAAGGATTATTCTATTTCTGAGGTTGGTTTGCTTCGATATCAGGGACGGATATGTGTTCCAGCTGATGAGGGGATCCGACGTGAGATACTAGATGAGTCTCATACGACACCGTACTCACTTCATCCGGGTACCACGAAGATGTATCAGGATCTACGAACTTTGTATTGGTGGCCCGGGATGAAGAAAGGTGTAGTAGAGTACGTGGCCAAATGTTTGACTTGTCAGCAAGTAAAAGCTGAGCATCAGCGACCAGCAGGGTTGCTTCAGCCCTTGGGTATTCCAGAATGGAAATGGGAGGATATTACTTGGATTTCGTGGGAGGTTTACCCAGAACGGTTGGGCTTCATGACTCGATGTGGGTGATAGTGGATAGATACACCTAGTCAGCCCATTTTCTTCTAGTGAGGTCGACATATATTGTGGATCAGTATGCAAAGTTATATGTGAGGGAGATCGTACGTCTCCATGGGGTTCCTAAGTCCATAGTGTCAGACCGGGATCCTATCTTCACTTCTAAGTTTTGGGGTGGTTTGCAGAAGGCTTTGGGGACTCGGTTGAAGTTTAGTACAGCCTTTCATCCTCAGACCGACAGACAGTCTGAGAGGACGATTCTGGTATTGGAGGATATGCTCAGAGCGTGTGTGATTGACTTTGAGGGATCATGGAGTAAGTATATCCCGTTTATTGAATTTTCATATAACAACAGTTATCAGTCAACTATTGGAGTGGCTCCCAATGAGATGTTGTATGGGAGGAAGTGTAGATCACCCATTCATTGGGATGAGATGGGTGAGAGGAGATATTTGCGACCAGACATGGTTCAGAGGACAAGTGAAGTTATAGAAAAGATCCGAGCTAGGATGCTCGCCTCTCAGAGCAGACAGAAAAGCTACGCTGATCCTAAGCGTAGGGAAGTGGAGTTCCAGGTTGGGGGCCACTTCTTCCTCCGATTTTCACCGTTGCGGGGAGTGAGGAGATTTGGAAAGAAGGGCAAGTTAAGCACTGGATTCATTGGGCCATTTGAAATCCTGGAAAGGATTGGTCAGGTGGCATTGATTCCTCTTGTTAAAGTGTTGTGGAGGAATAGCAAGGTCGAGGACGCGACCTGGGAGCTTGAGACAGCAATGCGGGATCAGTATCCCGAGTTATTCAGGTAAATTTTGAGGATGAAATTCCCATTAGGAGGGGATATTTGTAATGACCCAAATTTACTAATAAGGCTTAAGGGCCTTGATTAGTGTGCTGGGAGGGCATAATTGGAATATATGTGATTTAATGATTTAAAGCATGTTGTATGGCTATTTGAATATCTGAGATGCATGACTATGTGTATTAGTATGCATGTAGGCCCTGATTAGGGTAGAAAGGGTATAATTGTAATTTTGTCCCATTGAGGGCATAACTGTATATATATATGCGATAATTGTTGAGACCACATTATTATGTGGCTATATTTATAATTTGTGAGTCAAGACGATCCTAGTGAGCGAGTTAGCAAAAAAGTCACAGTGGGGATTTATACCCGGCTCAGGGCGAGCCTAGGGGTATAAATGAGAATTTAGTGAATATATTGGAAATTATTTGGTATTGAGGAATATAATTGGAGAATAGTTAGGTATCAGGAATTTAGCGTAAAATATTAGAGACATTCAAGGAATTAGCGGGAATTGGGGTGAAATGACAAAAACGCCCTAGATGCACTTAAAGGTTTAAAATTAAAAGGGAGGGCATTATGGTCATTTGGCTTGCAAGAGTTAAGTATGATGAGGCTTTATACTTAGTGGTAATTGTAGAAAAAGGTAGAAGGCTGAGGAAAGAAAGAAAAGAAGGAAAAGAAAGAAGAAGAAAAAGGAAGGAAAATAGAGTTGTTTTCTTAGGGTCGGTTGGTGTTTCTCTCACCTTTTCTCTTCAATTTTCTTGGAGAAAAACCCAGAAGGGAGCTAGGTTAGGCTGAGAAACAAGATTATTGAGCTAAACTTGAAAGGTTGGCAAGGGATTAGCAAGAACACATCAATATCTGAGGTAAGCCTTTAGAGTTTTCAGTTTCTGGTTTGGTTAGTTTAAACTATGGTGACTAGGCTGAGTTGATGGGAACTTTAGGGGAATTCAAGCCAAGTAATTGGGGAAGAACAAGATAAGGAGGTCAAGAAGTTAACTTGATATCGAATTTCCATCAAAGGTATAAATTCTGAACTTTAAACTCTGAAGTTTTGACTGTGTTTTGCTGAATTGTGAAGTCTAGGAGTGACTATGGTGAATTTTGGGATTAGAGGTGCATGTGGTTAGATTTTATGTGGTTATGATGCTTGGGATGAGTTATACATGTTAGTGAGCTTGATTTTGAGTTTGGTGAAGGTTTGGAGAAGTTTTGGTTAAGTTTGGCTCGGGGAAATCGCAGGAAGGGAAAATGTGTTGTTGGTAGTCTGTGACTAGCGCTACAGCGCTAGCCTTTGGGCACTATAGCTCTAGGCCAAGCTTGCTGAGGGTGCTAACCCTAGTTATCATTCGTGAATTGATGTATGATATAAGTTGATATGTTTGGTATGCTGAATAATTGGTTATTCTAAATGTTTAAATGGTTGAGAACATGTTTATGGAATATGTGATATCGAATTATCTGTTGATTGCTTATGCTCTGTTGTTGTGTTTTCTTGTTGGGCCTTGGCTCACGGTTGCTATGTTGTGTAGGTAAAGGAAAAATCAAGTTAGACCAGTCCTGAGGTGGAGAGCTGCAGGGCTGAATGTACATAGCCAGCTGTTCGGTCGCCATGACCGAGGAGTGGATCAGGACAGAGATTGTCTAACTATCTGTTTTGCCTTAGTATGGCTAATATTGTATTTAATTCTTGAATCTTTTGTAAATGGTTTTAATCTTAATATCTTTTTTGGGATTCCGTGTAAACAGGAAATGTTTCTTTATAAGAAATGTGACTTTTGAGACCAAAACATTTTAACCCTAGTTCCATTATAGTTTCAGAAGCACGTTCTTGGTTAAATGACTTGATTAGCAAGTCTGGCACTTTTATAAACACACAGTGTAACAGTCTTGGCTATCTAGGGTGTTACAGGCCCTCGCCTTTATCTCTGGTAACTAGCCATAGAGCTAGCCAAATGCCTTGTTTTCCAACGACCATTGGGTCTTCCAATGTAGTAGTACGCTACTGATTTGGGCCTAAGCATTTCGACCAGCGCGCAGCGCGCTATTGTCGTCCTTGACTAATAAGTCAAGTCCTGAACCAGGTATTTAGATACAGATACAAAAACATATACAAATAGGCATACTTCAACAATACAAGCATGCATACATACATATTAATCATAATATATCATCACGAAATCGCAAACATAGTAATAACCATGCTCCATAACAGGGCCAAGCCGTAGCTACACAAACCATGCGAACACTCATGTAACACTTAGTCAGGTACAGAATATTCAAGTATGTTCAATCAACAAGCGAAATGATAACTTAAACATAATCACTCTCAGGGACCCAAGTCCTATTCATAACTATTATTAACAATTGGGCCAAGCCCTAATCAGATATATCACGTATTGGGTGCAGTTTTCTTACCTCAGATTTGAGTATAACGTAAATAAGAACGACCCTAGAGCACGATTCCAGTTCCGAGCCCCTAACGATAACCTAGTCACAACCATAATATAGGATTCCATCAATAACAAGCAAATAAAAGTTTCTGGACCGAGTCCTAGCCTTCGAGACCTCGAATTCTACTAAATCGAGTTGTGCAATCGATCCCAAGCCCTTAGGGTTGAGTTCCCACACTCAAAACCCTCTCGGGGCTCAAAACCCCTTAAGCGTCATGGCTCCAGGGACCTGCGTTGTGGCCCACCCAAGTCAGAGGCCCCAACCTCCCTTCTCACTGAACACGCCTCGCGGTGCCGCCTAATAGGCGCTGCAACACGCCTTCACGTCAGACACCTTCCTTGGCCCCTGGGTTCAAGAGGGTTGCGGCCCGCCCCCATGAACTCAGAATTTCTCTAGTTTTTCTTCAGCCAACTCAATTAAAACCATCCCAATTCAGTTGTAAAACCACAATTGCCATCCTGGCCCCCTAATCAAGGCCCTAAGCCTTATTAGATAATTTCGGACATTACATTATCTAACATTTGTATGTTTTTTTGCAGGCGTTGATGTTGGTCTGCCATGTTTGTAATAGATCTATAGAGTATACCTCTATGCTTTCCAACCTTCATTCTAAGCTTGAAGCTGTCCCCCATGAGGTGCTGGACCTTAGGCGCATTCTTGGCTCAAAGGATGCGGACATTGCTTTGAAAGATGAAGAGATCAGCACTATCTGCAATACCGTGGAGCTTAAATAGCAGGAAGTGACTGAGTTGACTCTCAGCGTAACCCAGATGGAGGGGAAACTTGTCGATCAGCTCAAACATTCTAAATTTGATAAATAAAAGCTTATTGCCAACATAGAGCAACTGTAGAAGGATTCTCTTGTAGAAAAGAAGCAAGAGGTCAAGGCTGCCCGGGATAAGGCTCGAGAGGAGTATTCAGAGACAACCTTCTCTTGCTTCTACTTGATCTGGAAGTCCAACAAAGATCTAAACTTGGATTTCCTTCCCGAGAAGACGCGAGCGAAGGAGCTTAAGAGGTGTCTAGCTCGTGAGGCTGGCGAGGCTCAGGGTGGTCTTTCATATGATACTCCTCACCCTAGTTAGTCTTATTTTTATATTTTACTCTGTCTTTCCTTTCGTGCCATTGGTGGGGCACCTTGTACTTGACAATTTTTACATATGACATTTTATGCCTTTATGCTTTTTTGTTATGAGTACTCAATGTATTGATTGAAAATTTTATTTCCAATACTTACTAAGTATATCAACTCACAACCCTCATTGGTTCAAGTATCAGTATACTCTTAACTCATGTATTTCACGTGCCATACTAACCTTGCTCCTTTACATTTTTCATGCTAACAATCATGGTAATGTGAGTAGTAACGATACTTCACCAAGTACCATGAACAAAATGGTTAGGTTGACCACCTCTGGATGATAGGTTGACCACCCTATAAAGTTGATGGACTGGCCGACCGCCCTATAAGGGACATGGCTAGGAGTCTCCCTACCAATGCCTTTTTTTTTTTGTCTTTTGCACTTTCAGAACATATGTTGAACAAATGTCCTAGAAAAACTTGAGCTTGCTTATTACTTAAGGTCACATCCTCATTGCTTGTGTATACCCCGATTGGTATGTAATATATGCCCCCAAGTGATCATGGGTTTAAAAGCCTTGGTCACTTGCTACTTGACCATGGCTTGCTTTGAGCGTTTAAACACATAGTACTATCCTTTTCACTCAATGATGCAAGCAGCAAATGCTTGTCCCTCATTGGTAGTCGGGTGATGGTTTCATTCTAAGTAGTAATGATACCTATACACAGATGCAGATTGTGTAGCAAGTGTCGATCATGATCTACGTAATCTCTCGTGTGCTCGTTATAATGATTGTAGACAGAAGTGTCTAAGTTGGACCAATTGGGTCTTGATGGGCTAATCAAGCCTGTAACGAGTCTTAGATCAAATTATCGATCGTCCCTCAAGGACCAGAATCGATTATTATCCGATGATGGTGACTGGTCCTCGAACTAGTCTCTTTTGTTGATCGTATGGGTCGATAGGTTCCTCAAGAACTAGGATCGAACATGATCAAATAATTTGGAAACAAGGTCCTAGGACCAGTCCCTTTTTCAGATCGTATGGGTCGATAGGCTCAAAAACTAAGATCGAACATGATCCATAATGGCGACAGGTCCTCGGACCAATCCCTTGTTTGAATCTTATGGGTCGATAGGTCTCTCAAGGACGAGAATAAAACATGATCTGATAATTTGGCAACAAGGTCCTAGGACCAGTCTCTCTTTCTGATCGTGTGGGTCGATAGGTTCCTCAAGAAACAGGATCAAACATGATCTGTTAATTTGCCGACAAGGTCCTAGGACCAGTCTATTTTTTGGATCGTATGGGTCTATAGGCTCCACTAGAACCAAGATCGAACATGATCCATAATGGCGACAAGTCCTCGGACCAGTCTCCTATTTGGATCCTATGGGTCGATAGGTCCCTCAAGGACCAGAATCAAATATGATCCGATAATTTAAAGAATTAAGAGAAACTTAAGAAATTAAATTCATTCATTCATTGAAGCACAATGGCTGTTACATAGATAATTTGAAAATAATACATTTGCAAATTAAAACTTGTGTCGCTGCTGAATAGCTTCACTGATAGTATCAGCGGAGGTGTTCGCCATTCAAGGCATTTCTTCAGAGTGTCTTTGATAGTCTTGTTCATTTCTTCTACTTGACCTTGATAAGGGTTAGGACCTTGATTAGGAGGCCGAGAGGGCCATAATTGAATTATGACGCTATTTAATGATCATATGCACGTTTATGTGAATTATATTATTATATGATGGTAAATGCATGCATATGGGAGTATTTATTATTATGAGGGTATTTTGGTAATTTGGCCGCTGTGGGCGTAATTGTGTATTTTGGGTGCATGGTTGTGATTAATTAATAAGGTCACCTTATAAGGTGGATTGGTTCGAGCTATCCGGCAAGAGACGATCATGAAATGTAAGTGTTCGGTCTAGTCATAACGGGTTTTAGTTCGGGGCTCAGGGTGAGTCTCGGAGTCATGTTGATGACTAGAACATTACCGGGAATTAAAGGGTATAGGGATATGATTTATTGGCATTTGATAATTTTGAGATTAGCGGGAATTGGAGAGCGTTAATTATAATTAATGGTATAGGTTGGAAAGGACAATTTTGCCCTTGGGGTGGCGTTAGGAACCTTAAGTGACCTAGGGGTATTTAGGTCATTTGGATTGGATTTATATGACTTTAAGGCTGTGGAAAACAGAACCAAAAATAGAGCCCCATCCTCATCTCCTCTTCTTCTTCTCCCGTACATGTTTTCCCCTTCACTTTTCTTTGAATTTTGAGAGCCCAAATTGAGGAGTTAAGCTAGGAGATCAAAGGTGGGAGCTTAGGAACATGATTCAGCCATTAAAGGGGATTCAAAATCAAGTTTGAGGTAAGTTCTAGCCATTAGTTTCATGGTATACTCTGTTTTGGGTTTAAACTTTCAGCTTGTGATTTCAAGGTAAATAGTTGGAATTAATGGAAGTTTAGTTGATGTTTAACTTGGGTTTTGATGTGGGTGAGTTGTTGATAATTTTTAGTGGTTGAATTGGGTGTTAGGTTGAGGTTTGGAACTGGTTTGAAGGGTTGGTTCCGAGGGAAAATGCAGGGGAAAGCAAGCTGGTGCTTGTTGGTTTTGGTAATGGGCCGCGGCACGGCTATGGTGAGCCGCGGCCTACGTGCATTTTTGTGAGGGGATTGGCTCTGTCAGGAGGGTAAGCTGTGGCATGGCTCTAGTGAGCCGCGGCCTATCAGGGCAGTTTTGGCTAGAAATAGGTTTTTGACTCTGGGATGCTAGCCATAGGCCTCGGGGTTGATCCTACTATCCGATTAAGTGTGGATTGATGTCCCGGAGGCTAGATATTGGTTTGGGAACCTATGTTGGTCATTTTTATTAATGGTATCCTATATGTTTGGTTATGACTAGGTGACCGCTAAAGGACTAAAAGTTGATCGTTCTCAAGGGTCATTCTCTTATTCATTCTAGCTCGACTCTGACGTAAGAAAACTACACCCTGTGTATATATGACATGCATGGCTATTCTTGATGCATGTTGGTTGATTATTAAGTATGACATGCATGGCTATTCTTGATGCATGTTGGTTGGTTGTTAAACATGACATGCATGGCTACGATTGGTGCATGTTGGATTGTTAAGTATAATGCGTGTGATGCATGTGAAACATGTGATCAGGACATGCTTTGAGTACTGAATATGACATTGTTCAGAGCCTGTGCCTCTGGGTTTGTGCATGGTCCTAATTGTATTAATACTTGTTGAGTAAGCATGTTGAATACCTTGTTTATGGATATTGGACATGTGGCATATGTTTGGTGGCATGACTTACTTGTGTATGGCACTGACTTATTAGTCAGAATCGGCAATGGTGTTGGACTCATATGTGAAGCTGTGATTTATTAGTCAAGTTCACAATGAGCTTAACACTGGTCGTGTTTCACTGACCTGCGGGTCAGAAACGGCATAAGCGTCGAGGACGCAGGGCCGAGTGAAGATTAGATCTAATCGATATCAGCGTTGAATGGCTCCATGGCATTAACGCTGGACCGACCCTAAAGTCGATGAACTTATAAGCGCTTGCCTGGTCTAAGACTAGATGTTCAGAGCCAGGGCACATATGGCCCCGGTGACTGTTTGTCACATGGCTGGGGAACTCTGTTCCATAGTTACGACTCTAGAGTCGAGAAGAAGGTTATGTTGGTGACCAATCACCATGCACCTATCCTGTTGAAGCTAGTGAGATGTTCACTTATTTATTAAGCCCTGGTGATCCTATCATCACATGGCCAAAGGGTGTTGTCCCCAGGTTATGACTCTATGGTCATGAGGAAGGTTATGTTGGTGACCATTCACCATACACCTACCCTGGTTGAACTTATGAAAGGATAACTTATCAGTTAAGCCCTGGTGACCCTATCGTCACATGGCTAGAGGGAGCTGTACCCATTTTTGTGACTTTGGCTACTGTCACCTACCTATTATGGACTGATAGTCCTTGAATGATTATTATGATCATTGTTGATATTATATCATGCTTTATTGTGTTTTCTTGCTGGGCTTCGGCTCACGGGTGCTATGTGGTGCAGGTAAAGGCAAAAGGAAGCTGGACCATCCTTGAGTTGGAGAGCTTAGGTGATGACATGTACATATGCAGCTGCTCGTCCGCCACGGCCGAGGTTTAAAGTGGAACTAGGGTTAAACCCTGTTTTTCCACTTAGAACGGCCTGTTGTAAATAGTTTTCTGTAATAGACTCTGAAATTATATTTTTGGGATCCCAATGTATATATTAAACGTTCTAGTGAAACGTTACATTTTATCCAAGGTTTTTAATCGCTAATCATACTTAGTTACACGTTTTTGGCCAAATGACTCGATTAGCGAGTTTAGCACTGTTTACAAGGCACACCGTAACGGTCCCTGGAGTTAGGGCGTTACAACTTGGTATCAGAGCGATCCAAGGTTTATGGTTCCTGAAGACAAGCTGGGCATGTACACTCATCACTGAAGATAGCTTCACTCATGGAATGGTAACTATTTTTGTAGTTATGTGTTTAGCTGCTTAAATGGAATGTAAATGCTTACCTGCACATTGTATTAGGGAGTATGAGATTTTGATAGGGCTTGGCTCTTGACTATGTGATTATATGCTCCGTGAATATATATATGACTGTGATCATATGATTGCCTGCTCCATGAATATATAACTGTGATATTTGCATGTTGGGGTTGGAGGCATGGTTTGAGTATTGGAAGAGCAGGGATTATGAGTAATGTATGAATGCCATGGGCATGTTTGTACCACTGCAAGTGTTTTATGATTGTGATGTGGTAATATTTATCCCGTGGGGGAAAGCCCTCGATATGCTTATTGTGATTAATGGGTCAAGTTATTGACTGCAGATTTAATCAGCAGGTTTATGTTCAAGGCAGATTATGAGGCCTGGTGATAGTTATACAGGGGCTGGGAGTTACAGCCAGGGTATCAGTTCTTTGTCTGCACCTATGAATGTTCAGCAGACGCTTACAGATTTGCAATTAAGATTGCAGAGGCAGGAGGAAGAGATCAGGTATCTGAAGCAACAACGGAGTCTGTTGGGGAGTACCTCTTCTTTTGCTATGCCAGGGGTGGCATCCATTTTAGCTCAGCCTAGGGTTGAGAATAGATGGGAATTCCTCTGTGGAGGATTCCTGAAGTTTTATCCTCCAGTCTTCGAGGGAGGCCTGGATCCATTTAGAGCTGAGCAATGGATGGGCATGATTAGTTCCATTCTTGATAGTATGGGATTGGTGGGTCACGATAGGGTGATCTGTGCTACATATGTACTGCGGGATGATGCCCGGACGTGGTGGGAGATAATATCCCAGACACGAGATATAGCTGTAATGGATTGGAAAGAATTCAGGCAGCTGTTTAATGAGAGGTATTATTGTGATGCAGCTAAGACTGTTAAGATGAATGAGTTTCTGAATCTCGTTCAGGGTAATGCATCAGTGACCGAGTATGTTACTAAATTTGATGGGTTGGCCAAGGTTGCTTATGACATGGTACCCACAGATATAGCTTGGAAGGAAAGGTTTGTTCAGGGGTTGAACCCTGGAATAGCTCAGGGCATTAGAGTTGCCCCGGTGCATGAAGTCTCTACCTATGCTCAGGTGGTAGGGAAGGCTCTTGCTGTTGAGAGCGCAAGACATCAGATTGGGCAGTAGGGTGTTGTAGAGCACGTAGCTCAGATAGTGGTATCTCCACTTATTGGAGCAAGCAAGAAGAAAAGCTAGAAGCCTTACCCAGAATGCGCTCGGTGCAAGAAGCATCATTTGGGAAAATGTCGAGCAAAGGCATGTTTCGCATTTGGTATGGTTGGGCATATTGTGAAGAGGTGCCCTGTGTTAAAGGATGAGAAAAAGGGGATAGACAGCTCGATTCCAACTCGAGTGTTTATTCCAGAGCAGTCAGAGACCGAGACTAGCTCCTCGAGGGTGACAGGTTAGTTTTTAGTTTTGATTGTTGAGTTATGCTAATTGGTTTTGGTTCCATGATGTTCCTTTTGTCTGTTGCATATAGAGAGGCATAGAGTTGCTATGCAGGTCACATGGTTATGATGTGATGGGAAATGTAATATGGTATTGGCAACTTAAGAGATGAGTTGGGTTATGGAAAGGACTCATCAGTGATTTTGGTAAAGCTGGTTATGACAGGCTTTGGTTTGATCCAGGGTATGGATTGGTTAAGTAATTAAAGAGCAATCTTGAGTGGCAAGGAAAGTGTAGTAATTCTTAGGCTTGAGAGCAGAAAATCTTGTGTTAGTGAGATCAGAACAAACTGGATTAGCTTGTAGATTTTGAATATGTTTCCAGGTGGTCTGACAGGGCTTCTTTTTATGAAAAGAGACTAGAATAATGATTGGATTAGTGTCGGAGATAGAATCAGATGTAAACACTATTTTGAGTGGCTCAGCGGAGTTATAAGAATTAAAGGGTTAGTTGCTGAGTAAGATGGAATCCTTTAAGGTTGATCTTGGATCTGGTTAGGACCAGTTAGAGGTCAGAGAGAGGAAGTTATATAAAGGATTGTGTTAGTATCGGTTTGAAGCACTGCGAGTGCTGAATATGTCTTGAGAATTGATTTTATGCTAGTGTTTATGAATTAGATGAATAGTGGGATTCAAAGGTTTATGAATTAGATGATATTGTGGTACTTTCTCTGTGGAGATTTGCCAAGAATGAAGAGTGCCTTGGGGACAGGAGTGTCCATGGATGGTAAAGATATTTCAGGTGCCTTGGGAAGTATTTTGGGTCTTTTATAGACCAGGGTCAGTTGGTGGATTGTTATGGCATCCCAGTAATAGAGAAAAGTGGTTGCCTATGCGACATGTGGATTAAAGAATCTGACCAGGACTGGAATAGAGTTTCTGGTGGGCCAGGTGGCCAGTTCATTGTTGAGATTATCATCTCAAGAAAGATAAAAAGGAAAGATGGTTAAGTGAGTCACAGATAGGAAAGATTGTATGGGAAGCCTTAACTGGATTAGCTAAGGGTTGTATAGCGTTCGATATGAATTTATTGTGGTATAGAGGTCGGATTTGGAATCCGATGGGCATTGAGATTATCTGAGAGATTCTGGATGAATCTCATGCTATTCTTTTATTTGCTTCATTCAGGCATCATGAAAGATAACGGGATATGAAAGCGTTATAGTGATGGCCTGAGATGAAGAGGGATATATTGAGGCATGTGTAAAGTTCTTAACCTGTTGGCAGGTCAAAATAGAATATCAGGAAACAGCAAGGCCATTATCGCCTTTGGGTACTTTATAATGGGAATAAGAGGGCATCGCAATGAGTTCGCGGTGAGATTCCCAAGTTGATGGATCAGTATGGAATGGTATTAAGTTATTGTGGATCAGCAATCCACATGAGTTTATTATATCAGCAAGGATAAGCAAATAGTACGGCTGATCAGTATTCGAGTCTCTTTGTGAGAGGGATATAGTGCCTTCGTGAACTCAAGGTCTATCTTATTAGATGAAGACTTTATTATGACTTCCAAGTTTTGGAAGGGTTAGAAGGTGATGATTAAATAGATGGAACTCAGTACAGATTATTACTCTCAGACTGGTGGCAAATCAGAGAGAGAGGGTTATCCAATTATTATTGGAGGAACATCTTATAAGATGAGTGAGGTAATATATATATATATATCTGGATCCTGAGGTGGTTCAGGGGATTAATGAGGTTACCATGGAGTGGAGCTTGGATACTCACTTATCAGAATAAATGGAAAAGTGTTATTGAACTGAAAAGTAAGAATGTGGGATTCCAGGTGGGAGAATGTATCTTCTCTAAGGTATCACCATGGGAAAAGGGGTGAGGAATTAAGACAAGTTAAGCCCTAGTTTGTTTCAGCAGTTGGATCCTGATTGGGTCTGAATGGGGTGACTCCGGTTCAGCTTTACTTTTGGCATCAGCAGTTGTATACAGTGAGTTACGTACTTCCATGCAGTGAATATGGGTTAAAGAAACTTATGAGTTGAGTTATGAGAATCTGAAGGTTAGGTTAAGTATTTCGGTATGGAATAGCCAGTTCAGATTGTGACATAAGTAATGAGGTTCTATTGAACAGAATGTACCTTGGGCTAAGGTAATGCTATTGAGATAGCGAGGACAAGGAAATGACCTGAGGAATTTATGTCAAGTGAGTGGAATTCTGGTTCCAATCTGTTGAGTAAATTTCGAGGACGAAATTTCTGTAAGGAGGGGATAGTTGTAATGCCCTGAATTTCCTAATAAGGGTTAGGACCATGATTAGGAGGCCGGGAGGGCCATAATTGAATTATGACGCTATTTAATGATCATATGCATGTTTATGTGAATTATATTATTATATGATGGTAAATGCATGCATATGGGAGTATTTATTATTATGAGGGTATTTTGGTAATTTGGCCGCTATGGGCATAATTGTGTATTTTGGGTGCATGGTTGTGATTAATTAATAAGGTCACCTTATAAGGTGGATTGGTTCGAGCTATCCGGCATGAGACGATCATGAAATGTAAGTGTTCGGTCTAGTCATAACGGGTTTAAGTTCGGGGCTCGGGGTGAGTCTCGGGGTCATGTTGATGACTAGAACATTACCGGGAATTAAAGGGTAATGGGATATGATTTATTGGTATTTGATAATTTTGAGATTAGCGAGAATTGGAGAGCGTTAATTATAATTAATGGTATAGGTTGGAAAGGACAATTTTTCCCTTGGGGTGGCTTTAGGAACCTCAAGTGACCTAGGGGTATTTAGGTCATTTGGATTGGATTTATATGACTTTAAGGCTGTGGAAAACAGAACCAAAAACAGAGCCCCATCCTCATCTCCTCTTCTTCTTCTCCTGTACATGTTTTCCCCTTCACTTTTCTTTGAATTTTGAGAGCCCAAATTGAGGAGTTAAGCTAGGAGATCAAAGGTGGGAGCTTAGGAACTTGATTCAGCCATTAAAGGGGATTCAAAATCAAGTTTGAGGTAAGTTCCAGCCATTAGTTTCCTGGTATACTCTATTTTGGGTTTAAACTTTCAGCTTGTGATTTCATGGTAAATAGTTGGAATTAATGGAAGTTTAGTTGATGTTTAACTTGTGTTTCGATGTGGGTGAGTTGTTGATAATGTTTAGTGGTTGAATTGGGTGTTAGGTTGAGGTTTGGAACTGGTTTGAAGGGTTGGTTCCGAGGGAAAATGCAGGGGAAAGCAAGTTGGTGCTTGCTGATTTTGGTAATGGGCTGCGGCACGGCTATGGTGAGCCGCGGCCTATGTGCATTTTTGTGAGGGGATTGGCTCAGTCAGGAGGGTGAGCCGCGGCCCATCAGGGCAATTTTGGCCAGAAATAGGTTTTTGACTTTGGGATGCTAGCCATAGGCCTTGGGGTTGATCCTACTACCCGGTTAAGTGTGGATTGATGTCCCGGAGGCTAGATATTGGTTTGGGAACCTATGTTGGTCATTTTTATTAATGGTATCCTATATGTTTGGTTATGACTAGGTGACCGCTAAAGGACTAAAAGTTGATCGTTCTCAAGGGTCGTTCTCTTATTCATTTTAGCTCGACTCTGACGTAAGAAAACTGCACCCTGTGTATATGTGACATGCATGGATATTCTTGATGCATGTTGGTTGATTATTAAGTATGACATGCATGGCTATTCTTGATGCATGTTGGTTGGTTGTTAAACATGACATGCATGGCTACGATTGGTGCATGTTGGATTGTTAAG
Organism: Humulus lupulus; assembly: GCF_963169125.1. NCBI lineage: Eukaryota > Viridiplantae > Streptophyta > Magnoliopsida > Rosales > Cannabaceae > Humulus > Humulus lupulus. The sequence goes on from NC_084793.1 coordinate 216,755,785, forward strand.
TATAATGCGTGTGATGCATGAGAAACATGTGATCAGGACATGCTTTGAGTACTGAATATGACATTGTTCAGAGCCTGTGCCTCTGGGTTTGTGCATGGTCCTAATTGTATTAATACTTGTTGAGTAAGCATGTTGAATACCTTGTTTATGGATATTGGACATGTGGCATATGTTTGGTGGCATGACGTACTTGTGTATGGCACTGACTTATTAGTCAGAATCGGCAATGGTGTTGGACTCATCTGTGAAGCTGTGATTTATTAGTCAAGTTCACAATGAGCTGAACACTAGTCGTGTTTCACTGACCTGCGGGTCAGAAACGGCATAAGCGCCGAGGACGCAGGGCTGAGTGTAGATTAGATCTAATCGATATCAGCGTTGAATGGCTCCATGGCATTAACGCTGGACCGACGCTAAAGTCGATGAACTTATAAGCGCTTGCCTGGTCTAAGACCAGATGTTCAGAGCCAGGGCATATGGCCCCGGTGACTATTTGTCACATGGCTGGGGAACCCTGTTCCATAGTGACGACACTAGAGTCGGGAGGAAGGTTTTGTTGGTGACCAATCACCATGCACCTATCCTCTTGAATCTAGTGAGATGTTCACTTATTTATTAAGCCCTGGTGATCCTATCATCACATGGCCAAAGGGTGCTGTCCCCAGGTTATGACTCTATGGTCATGAGGAAGGTTATGTCGGTGACCATTCACCATACACCTACCCTGGTTGAACTTATGAAAGGATAACTTATCAGTTAAGCCCTGGTGACCCTATCGTCACATGGCTAGATGGAGTTGTACCCATTTTTGTGACTTTGGCTACTATCACCTACCTATTATGGACTGATAGTCCTGAATGATTATTATGATCATTGTTGATATTATATCATGCTTTATTGTGTTTTCTTGCTGGGCTTCGGCTCACGAGTGCTATGTGGTGCAGGTGAAGGCAAAAGGAAGTTGGACCATCCTTGAGTTGGAGAGCTTAGGTGATGACGTGTACATATGCAGCTGCTCGTCCTCCACGGCCGAGGTTTAAAGTGGAACTAGGGTTAAACCCCGTTTTGCCGCTTAGAACGGCCTGTTGTAAATAGTTTTCTGTAATAGACTCTGAAATTATATTTTTGGGATCCCAATGTATATATTAAACGTTCTAGTGAAACGTTACATTTTATCCAAGGTTTTTAATCGCTAATCATACTTAGTTACACGTTTTTGGCCAAATGACTCGATTAGCGAGTTTAGCACTGTTTACAAGGCACACCGTAACGGTCCCTGGAGTTGGGGCGTTACAGCAGCGCTGATTGCATGCTCTGTGATTGCCAAATAGATGAATAGTACTTCACCATTTATTGGCTGAGTGAGATGCTCCTTCAAGGCTTTGAAGGCTGTCTCACATTCCTCGGTCCATTGGATCTTCTTTCTGCCCCTCAGTAAGTTAAAGAAGGGGACATACTTGTCTGTAGACTTTGATATGAACCTACTGAGGGCAGTTACTCTCCATGTTAAGCTTTGCACCTCTTTGATTGTAGTAGGTGACTTCATGTCGTTCAATGCTTTAACCTTCTCAGGGTTAGCCTCGATTCCATGTGAATTGACTATGTATCCGAGAAACTTACTTGAACCAACTCCAAATTAGCACTTGAGAGGATTGCAAGTATTGCAAAGCGTTCCTCCAAGTCTTGAACATGCCCTCCAACCTCTTTGGACTTGACCAACATGTCATCGACATATACCTCCATATTTTTGTCAATCAAGTCTCGGAACATGCCAATCACTAAATGCTAGTAGGTGGCTCCTGCGTTCTTCAAGTCGAATGGAATTACCTTATAACAGTACAATCCCTTTTTTGTCCGGAAGCTGGTATGTTCCTCGTCGGGAGGGTGCATACTTATCTGATTATACCCAGAATATGCAGCCATGAATGAGATTATTTCATGTCATGTAGTTGCATCGACCAGTTGGTCTATTCTGGGTAGTGGGAAGTAGTCTTTGGGGCAGGCCTTGTTCTGATCTGTGAAGTCCACGCATGTCCTCCACTTCTCGTTTGATTTTGGGACCAGCACACGATTTGATACCTAGTCTGGGTAGTAGGTCTCCCTTATAAAACTATTTTCCTTAAGTCACTCGACCTCCTCCTTCAGGGCTTGAGATAGGTCTTTGTCAAGCAGTCTCCTTTTTTGTTGTACCGGTGGGTAGTATTTGTGCAAATTGAGAACATGGCTTATTACTGACAGAGAAATTCCAACCATGTCCTTATGTGACCAGGCCAAGGCATCCTGGTTCTTCTTTAAAAATTCTACCAACCGTGCCTTAATTTCAACATTTAGCTCTTTCCTGACTTTGATTACTCTAGTCGGGTCCGCCTCAACTAGTAGGACTTCGTCAAGATCTTCGCCTAGTCCTACCCCCATAAATTCATCCCCAAAGCGAGGATCGATATCGTTTCCCTTACTTTGGGAAACTTGATATAATAACAAATCATCGTTAAAAGGAGCCCCTGGTTCCAGTAGAGTGTTTCTTTCAACGTCAACTTCCATGTTGACAACCTCATCGATTCCTTAATTCCCTTCGTAGCAGGTTACTACCATGTTGTTTACGCATGGTCTTTTCTTTACTTTGACCACTGACGCATTATAGCATTCCTATGCCTCCCTTTGGTTACCCTATACGAATCCTTGCCCTGCGTTTGTGGGGAACTTCAAAGACAGATGCCAAATAGACACGGTTACATGTAATGCCCTCAGGAGGGGTCTCCCGAGAACTACGTTGTAAGCCAATGAGTAATCTACCACTAGGAACTGTCATCACAGTCTCGTGCCCAGGGGCATCCCCCACCGTGATCGGTAGTCTGATAGTTCCTAGCATTCTCCCGTGAACCCATATATCACTTGGGAACAAGGTGTCAGGTCTTTGACCGTGAGCTTCATCTTCTCGAGGGATGATTTGTAGATGATATCTACTGAGCTTTCCGTATCCACCAAGCATCTCTTCACTCGGGCATTGGTGATTTGAATGGTAAGGACCAAAGGGTCATTGTGGGGGTACCTCACAAGCCTAGCGTCATCCTCCGTAAAAGTGAGAGTTTCACTTTCATACTTCAGATTTTTTGGAGACCGCTCCTTGAATGCCATGCACTGGGAAGACTCCCCTACCTCATGTCTTAAGATCCTTGCATATCGCTCACGAGCATTGTTACTGTTTCCTGCTATGTGGGGCCCCCACATATGGTATCCAATGTGAAGTCCACAGCCGTTGGCTCCATTGGTGGATTCATTTGCCTTCAGAACTCTGGATTTCTGCTTGAGGCTTTGGTCTTGACTTGGTACCTCTAGAGTTTTCCTGATCAGAGGAGAAACTCTATCTCATCCTTCAATTATGGAAACGACAAAACTTGTTATTGTCCCTCTTTCCTTCTGAGTGTAAGGGTGGTGGCTTTCGATATGGTACCTCCTGGTATGTTGCCAAGTAAATCTCAACCCTTGATATAGTGAAGACAGTATAGTTGGTGAACCTAGGCTCGTAGGGCTGATGCTTAGGCTGTTTGTCGATTGGTGCTGACTTAGCCTTCTTTTCTCCACTCTGCTCAGCCCCTAAGGTACTCTTCTTCTTACCGTTGCCCCCATTGTTGCCCTAAGGGTTTGTGTTGTTCTTACCTGCCTTGATAGTGGCTAGATGGTTTATGCATTTTCTTCCTTCGTGATAGTGTCATCTAGCTTCATGTATTTGTCTACTCGGTCCAGGAACTCCTGCAAGGTGTTGATGGGGTTTCTGTGTATGCTATCCTATAAGGGACTACGATAAATTGTTCATGTCGAGATGGCAACGAAATTGTCTTCATCTCCTACTGTGGATGCTTAGTTTGCCTCTCTCATGAATCTTTGGATGTAGTCCTTCAGGGATATATCCATCCCTTGCTTGATTTCAAATAGTTGATTGGCATAAACTGGTTGAATTCGTCCGGCACAGAAGACCTTGCAAAATTCCTTCCTAAACTGCTCCCAAGAAGTGATGGATCCAAGTTTGAATTTCCAATACGATTCTTGAGCTGAGTCAGAGAGAGTGGTAGGGAATACCCTAAACCTATAACCATGCTCCACATCGAGTAACTCCATTTGATCCTCGAACTTTCCAATGTGTTGTTTCATCTATCTCCCTAGGAGGGGGCCTTCGGGTTGGTAACACTCTTACTCCGAGATGAAGTGTTATTCTTCTTAGTCATGGAGAAGGCAGTCTTGGATTGCGCCTTTTCTTCATGTCTTTGGGAAAATGGCTCTGAAAGCATCCTTGGGGTTCGACTCCTCCCCTGGATCTCCTTGTTACTGTTGTCTCGCTTCCCTGTTGCTTTGGCCTGAGCCTCCCTCATCGCCTGAGCAGCAGCTTTAGCGTTGGCTCAGGCTAACTGGGTAGCCGTCTCCAGGGCCACAACAGCCTCCTGGTGCCTCCGGTTAGCTTCCTGCTCCCGCTGGATCATCCTCTAGACCTGCTTATCTATCTCTCACCATTGTCTTTCCATAGTCTTCCTCTGGAGGGCAATTTCTGTAGCAAAGGCCTCCTACCTCACCAGAAATTGCACCATCTCCTCCTGGTGAGCATCCTTTGGATCTTCTGCATCAGGTTAATATCCAACCTCTCCTGAGGTTCGTTAACAGGATCGATGGGATTTTGAGTGATGGAATCTCTGGGAGTCGTCTTCTCTGTCTGACTGGGTTTTGGAGGCATCATAAAACTGATGAAAGTGTGTTTCTTGATTTCGTACTCTCAATGAAAGCACCAAAATGTTGACCTGTGAAATTGGCCAACGGTCGTATGTACAATATATGACACCTTTTGAACGAAATAAATATAATATACCATAGAGTACAAATATCTTAGACAAACACACTGAAATTTATAGTGGTTCAGCTCTGTTCTGATGAACAGTAATCACCTAATCCACTTAGTCTTTAGTATTGAATCACTCGATAGACAATTACACAAATGAATTAAAGAATTCACTCGTCCCCAATTTTCCCAAAGTTTCTCTCCAGTAAATAACTGTTTCAAAATCGTTCTCGGATCTCCCAAAAACCAACCCCCTTAAACGAAGCTCTGGGTCCTTTATCTATAGTACCCAGGGGCTGTTACATGATCAGCAATACTGCGGACCGTGGATTTGTACACGATCATTGTGAGTTGAGATATGTGTCCACCTCCCCATGATTATGAGATCATGGGTCTTCTCATTGTTTCTCTGTATCGTGGTTGACAATGCACGATTGAAACCTTCGAGAAAACACTAAGTCTTAGTTGGTTTATGAGACTTAGGTGCTTGGCCCGATGACCCTTTAGAGCTTGGGTGCTAGGCCTGATGACCCTCTTGGTGCTAGGCCTGCTGATCTTCTGGGTGCTAGGCCTGTTAACCCTCTGGGTGCTAGGCCTGCTGATCTTTTGGGTGCTTGACCTGCTGGGTGCTAGGCCTGCTGATCTCAGCTTGAATGAGTGTGAACTTTATCCAACAAAGTGTATTTGAGAGTTTAGGTCAACCAACCTATGAAGAATAGGGTGGGTCGACCACCCATGCAATTCTTGAGCATGCTAGGCCGACCACCCCTAGGGTTTCGGGTTAGGCTGACCATCCCTAGGGGGTTTAGGCCTGGTTGACTTCCTTATAGGTCCTGGACCTATTCTTTTTTGCTCATCGGTCTTTTTTCAATACTTTGTCGTTTTTCCATGGCTTGTGATGCCACATGCCACTCTCTCATTCGCCACGTTATCTCTGGATTTTTTAGGGATAACAATTATATTTTTATACTCATTTGTTTTATTATTTTGCGAAATAATAAGAAAGTAAAGGAAAAATATAGGTTTTAATTATTTTTTAATTTTAAATCATTTTCACTTTCCCATTCTTTCTCCAAATAATAAAAAGAATAATTAGTATTTTTCCCCCAAACTTATGACACTACCAGATCGTGCCCCCTAAAATATGTGGCTTGTTAAAAACTCCCCCTGAATTATATCATTTACAAAAACCTAGTCATTCATTAGGTTTCATTCCATTTTGTCGTTTAAATGCTGATATGGCATTGTAAATTCTGATAAATTAGTATTGTTGCCCCATGAACTTTAACCATTACCAAATCGTGCCCCTTTTTATTAGAAAAATTAATTAAAAATTAAAAAAAAAATCTTCTTTTGTATTAATTATTTAAAAATGAATTCAAACCTAATAATTATTTAAAAAAATTCTAAAATTAAAATCAAAATAAAATTAAAATAGCAACATTAAAAAGTAAAACATTAAATCTTTGAAAACAAATCTTAGTATTAGTTTTGTTGTACCCTAAAAATTAGTACGAGTTTAATCACTTAGCTAGGGGTACAATTGGCAAATGAATTTATGGAAAAAGCAGGCGAGTATAACATCTAACTAATGATGATGTGAGTAGCTTGAGTTAGGAGTTGGCAGTACAATATTTAGGTCGTTATCAAGTCGCCTCTTAGGATGACGGTCCAGTTCGAGACATGTAGTGGCGCTCTGAACTTAGTTCGAACTAAGGTTCAGATTCTCTTCGATCCTCAGGTGGATGAATATTTTCAGCTCGTGGAAACCTGGTCATGACGCACACTGAAGGATTTCGAGAGACTCGGAGGCACTCTATACACTCATTAATGTCCAGGCTGTATTGCACATTTATTGTCCGAGATAACAAGAGTATACTCTGTTAGGAAATCGTATTCCTATGTAAATGGGAATTATCTTTATTAAATGTTTACCATATTTATGCACACGGTTACCCAAGCCTATCTAGGAAATTCCACTATAAATATCAGGGATAATGGACAGGAAAGGGGACTGCTTTTTGTAATACTGAAACTCTACAGAAATTGTGAGAGAGTAATAATATTGTCTCGTGGACTATGAGGATTTTAACCACTGAACCACGTAAAATCGTGTGTGAGAAATTGTTCATATAAGTTCATTACGGTTTACAAATAAGCACGAATATCCTTATTAGATTTCTAAATCTACTGTTGACGAAAAATTGCATCAATAGTTTGGTGCTTTCGTTGAGAGGAAATTAGTGCTTAATCCTTTACAAGGTTCATTCGATGTTCATCTTGGTGGTTACTTGATTGGTGCATGACAACAAAATGCATGGTGGTCAAGAGGCGCATCATACAGACGTTCCCACTGAAAATGGCCCAAAAGTTCAGCAACATCCTAGGAAGTAACAGGTGGGCCAGGACGACATTGGGAGTTCATCGTCATGCCCGCCAAATCCTAATCCAGGATATCTATCATCCATCGAGCTGGAGAATGCCCAATTAAGGAGCCATCTCGCTAGGTATAACAGACAGGCGAAGGAGGTCCTGGCTCGGTTACCCCCTCTTGCAACCGATGCTGACGTCGGAAAAAGGCAAAGTGGGTCCCATAAGTCCCATAGGAATAACTAGCCCAATCCCAGTTGTTCTGTTAGGACCGCCACTCCGAGCTCTTTACCTTCAGAGCGAAATCACCAGAGTGCTCATCCCACTAATCATCACAGGAACCATCATATGCATGTTAGTTGGCCAGTTAGAACTGCGACCCCCAGCTCCGTGCCTTCTGCACAAATTCCAAGGAATTCCCATAACAACCCATCAGGAAGAGCTGGGACAAATTCACAGAGACAAAACACCCCAGCGAATCTGCCTGCGCCGCGATCAGAACCCCAGGCACAGAGAACTCAAAATATCGGGGTAGAACTGAGACGGGCTGATTTAGTTCATCCAGGTGGAACGATGATAGCCTCACTGATAAGACATACGCCATCTTCGGTTAGACATCCTACACCACTGCACCCATAAAGAGATGTTCCAGCTCGTGGAAATAGTAGGAGAAATCATCCCCCATCAGTAGACACTTACGCCCCATGAGCACGTGTTGATAATTCAGGTCCTCGATCTCAGCCGCGGGCTGTATGTTTCGCAAATGGAAGTTACTGGATGGGGGGCTAGTGTGGAGGCAAGTTTGAAAGCGACCTGAGGAATCATCTTAGTTTAGCACAAAGTCCTCGTTTTGATCCACATCCTAACCCGCGTGATCATTTGAATTCACAAAGGAGGTATCCAGCTCGCAATGATGATATGAGTTATACTCAACACGGGGGAGGTCCGTCTATCGTATGCGACAATATGAATGCCACGTATAACCAAGCTTGAACTTGGAGGGAAAGCAACCCATCAAATGCGTACAATAGGATGGGAGCTGGTGAACAACTCCCAGCTAACCTAGAGACCAAAGACCCAACCCTCGAGCAACTGGCCTTGATGGAGGAGCAAATGAAGAAGCTCTTATCTAGAAAAGGGATTGATGATTGTGATTTCGATGAGGAGCTCAAACCTTTCGCCCCAAACATTGCAGCAGCTACGTATCCTATTGGCTTCATGATGCCGAACATGCCAACATTTGATGGAAACACAGATCCATCCGACCACCTCAGGATGTCAATACGTTGATGATGGCCCACAATGTCGGGTTTGACCTAAGATGTATTCTGTTCCCCACAACTCTGATCGGACCTGCCAGATAGTGGTTCAAAAAGTACAAAAAACATTCAATAAGCTCGTGGAAGAAGTTGTCTTCTGAGTTCAAGAGAGCATTCCGAGCTTCAAAGGAAACCCGCGTAGAGGCCAACTCATTGGCCAATGTAAAACAACAACCTGGTGATTCCTTGAAAGCATATCTGAGAAAATTCCCCAACGTTGCAGCGCGAACTAGAGACGTTAACGATAGATCCAAGCTCATGGCAATGAGAACAAGAATCCTGGTGGGAGGTGATCTATGGTAGGAGCTCCAGCGAAAAGAAGTTAAAAGTGCAGATGAGTTCTTGGCCCGAGCTCATAAATGAATAAACTTGGAGGAGGCGCGATCTGCTATCGCAAGAACTAGCAAGGTCCCTATTCAGCTCGTTGGAGTGGTGACAGGTCCCTATTCAGCAAGGTCCCTACGACTCAACCTGGTACCTAGAATTACCAAGCGAGAAACAATAAGAAGAAAGGGAATGGCTAGGGTGACTAGAATGGTACAAAGAAAAACAAGTCCGAGGAAAAATTCAAGCCCATTTATGCCACCTGCAGTGACCTGATGGATACGCAGGAACATATTTTCCTGGCAAATTCTAATCGCCTTCTGTGGAAGAAACCAGAGCCATTAAGGCATTAGAGGGCGAAGAGAGATCCCACAATGACATCGGTCCTAATATCGATGATTGCCGAAAATTGAAGGATGAGATCGAAACACTCATTCAGGTTGGGTCGTTAGCCCAGTACGCCCAAAACCGAGTTGCTCCCAATCAATCTATCGAGCAGAATTCTCGTCCAGCTCCGAAAAATCTGATATGTCAGCCTCGGACTCAGATGGATCATAACTGAGTTGACCCTCCCCCAATAGTAGGAGGAGATATAACTATTATTGCCGAAGGACCTCATTTGGTGGGCATGAGCAATGGAGCCCAAAAGAGGTATATATAGGAGCTGAAAACTCATAACGATATGGAATTTATCCTGGAGCAACGGTTATCAAAACAACAGCGGTTGGAAAAGCAACCAATCATTTTCATGGAGGAGAACGCTAGCCACGTTCAGTTCCCACATAATGACCCGCTGGTGGTAACCGTGCAGCTCGCTAATCAAAGGGTATAAAGATATTGGTATAGTAAATGTGCTTTTCAAGTCCACCCCATAAAAGATGGGATTATCCGTAATCGATCTAAAGGCGACCTCAATGACACTGTACGGATTTTCAGGTGAAGGGACGGAGGGCATAGGGGCAATCGAACTGGTGGTTAAGCTAGGGGATGATGCATGAACTGTTACTAAAATACTTGAGTTCGTGGTAATCGATTTTCTGGCTGCGTATAACATAATTTTGGGATGACCCGCACTGATGGTTTTTGAAGCAACTACCTCGATTTGAAACCTGACAATGAAGTTCCCCTCAGCTTTGGGGATATGCACAGTAAAAGGAGACCAGTTCGCCGCCCGAGAATGCTACAACATAGCCATGAAGGGAAAATCACAACATGGGCAGCAGGCAATGGTCATAGCTAAAGAAGGTGAGGAATCCAGGGTAATGGAAGTTACCTATGGGATGGAAGAACCTCGAGAAGGAGATAATGAGGTCGCCCAACAGGATGACATTGATCCACAAGTAGGAGAAGATAGATTTGAGCTCAAAGTTGTAGAGGAGCTCGAGGAAATCAGTATTGACCCAGAAACACCTTCAAGAATTGTAAAATTTGTGAAAAATCTTGGAACTGAAAGGAAGAAGGAGCTGGTCGAATTCTTGAGGAAGTACCTGGACGTCTTCGCCTGGTCGCATGAAGATATTGTGGGAATCAGTCAAAGTATAATAATGCATACTTTGAACTTGGACAAGAATGTGCCTGCAAAGTCCCAAAAATGAAGCATAGAATAGGAAGAACATGGATGTCTTTGCCTAGTCGAAAGCATTAGAAGAGGAAGTAGTTTGCCTACTTAAATGAGAATTTATCCGGGAGGCAAAATACTCGATCTGGGTTGCTAACCCCATTCTGGTCCCGAAGCCAAATGGGAAGTGGAGAACTTGCATTGATTTCTTCGATCTCAACAAGGCTTGTCCTAAGGACTGTTTCCCATTACCTAAAATTGACCAGTTGGTAGACGCCACCAGCGATCATAGTCTCATGTCTTTCATGGATGTGTATTCTTGATATAACCAGATCGTGATGAACCCTGCAAACCAAGAGTATACCAGCTTCATGATTGATCATAATGTATATTGCTACAAAGTTATGCTATTCGGGCTTAAGAGTGTCGGTGCTACGTACCAACGATTAGTCAACAAAATGTTCGCTAACGAGATTGGGAAAAACATGGAGGTGTATGTCGAAGATATGCTCATTAAATCAAAGTCTGCCAGTAACAATGTATCTGACCTGAAAGAGTGTTTTGGCATATTAAAGAGGTACGACCTGAAGTTAAATCCTTAGAAGTGCACTTTCAAAGTTTCTTCGGGAAAGTTTCTGGGGTTTATAGCCAATGTGAGGGGAATATAGGAAAATCTAAACAAAATCATATCGTTGTTAGAAATACCTTTGCCTAGGTCATGCAAGGAAGCATAATGTTTAACTGGAAAGGTAGCGACTCTAAACTGCTTCGTTTCAAAATCCACTGACAAGTGTCTCCCCATTTTACAACTTGCTCAGAGGAAACAAGAAGTTTGAATGGACCGAAGAATGCAAACAGGCATTTCATGGTCTAAAAGCTCACCTGGTTGAACTTCTCGTACTATCAAAACTGGCATCTGGAGAATGTTTGTTTCTATATCTGGCCGTGACGGAAAATCGGGAGGAAAATCGGAAAATCAGTCAGCGATGTGTTAGTTTGAGAGGAAAATCAGGTGCATAAATAAGTGCATTATGTAAGTAAAAGACTTCTCAGATCTGAGTCCCGATATCCATTAATAGAAAAGCTTGCATTTTGTCTTATTTTTGCTTCAAGGAAGCTCATAATATATTTTGAGTCCCACACTATCCACGTCGTAACTGACCAACCTTTTAGGCAGGTTTTGCAAAAACCTGAAATGTCAGAACGTCTACTAAAGTGGGCCATCAAACTCAGCCAGTTCGAGATATTATATTTGCCACGCACAGCAATTAAGAGTCAAGCCCTCAGTGACTTTGTGGCTGAGTGCACAGGTTTTCAGGACAAGCCAATTAGAGAATCGGTGCAGGAGTTGTGGAAAATATTCGTTGATGGATCCTCTAATGAAAATGAATCAGGAGCTAGGATAATTTTAATCGCACCGAAAGGGCATTGATTCCATACAGCTCTCAGGTTTGGATTCGAAGCATCCAACAACGAAGTTGAGTATGAGGCCTTGTTGGCAGGGCTAAGGGTGGCGAAAGAGCTAAAAGCAAAGGCGGTCCAATGTTATAGTGATTCCCATCTCGTAGTCAATTAGATATGGGGAGAATACCAAGCTCGCGGTATCAAGATGGTGGCCTACTTAGCCAAGGTTAAAGGTGAGTTGTCTGAATTCAAGATTAGCTCCATTGAACAAGTACTCAGCGAGCAGAATTCCAATGCTGATGCTTTGGCTTGACTTGCTACCACCAAAGAGGTAGATACACTAAACATAGTTTCGGTGGAGTTCTTGGAAAGCCCGAGCATAATAGCAACAGGTCGGAATGATTGACATAAAACCAACCTAGATGACCTTCATAGTGGAGTATCTCACCGCGATATGTTATGGTTGAAGGGATTCTATATCGACGAGGGCATTTGCTACCCCTCCTACGGTGTGTTCTGCCCGAGGAAGCACAGAATATATGAAGGCTTCTGTGAATACCATGCTGGGGGGCAAAACCTGGCTTTGAAGGTACTGAGACAAGGCTATTTTTGGCCCATGCTGACAAAGGACTCAATCTCGTATGTGTAGAAATGTGACAAATGCCAACGCTTCGCCATAATTTCCCGAGTAGCTCCCATTGAGCTAACCATGATCTCATCCCCTTGGCCATTTGCAGTATGGGGAATTGACTTGATTGGTTCTTTTCCAACAGGAAAAGGAGGAGTTCGTTATGCTATTGTCGCCATTGATTACTTCACAAAGTGGGTGGAGGCTGAACCTCTGGCAACCATCACCTCAAAGAGAGTCCTGGATTTTTTCATAAGAACTATCATATGTTGATTTAGGCTCGTAAAAAGGTCTCAGTTTGATAGTGATCTCTTCACAAACTTTTGTGAAAAATACAGCATAACCAAAAGTTTTTGGTTAGTAGCATACCCGCAGGCTAATGGGTAGGTCAAGGCCGTAAACAAGACCCTAAAGGCAAGCTTAAAGAAGCAATTAGATGAAGTCAAGGGACTATGGCCCTAGCAGCTCCTGCAAGTACTCTGAGCCTATAGAACCTCACATCGAACCTCCACAAGACATACCCCTTTTTCTCTGACCTTTGGAAGCGAGGCTATACTCCCAATTGAGGGGTTGGTGACGACCCATAGACAGAAAACCTTTGATTGAGATCAAAACCACGAGCTACTCTCTGCGTCCCTTGATCTAATTGAGGAAAAACGAGAAGCGTCACAATTTCCACTCACCCATTATCAGCAAAAAATCACTCATTACTTCAACTCGAAGGTAAAAGGACGTAGACTCGGACTAAGAGATTTGGTTCTCCGGAGGGTTTTTTGGCAAGTAAAGATCCCAAGTACGGTGTGTTAGGGCTGAACTGGGAAGGATCATACCAGACCGTGGATATCCATCGCGAAGGGACCTTTAAGCTAGCCCGATTAAGTGGAGAAATAGTTCCACGGACCTAAAATTCCCTACACCTCAAAAAGTACTATCAATAATTTTGTTGTCTTTAATGTTTTTGGAATTATTATTCATGTAAGCTTATCTATAAAATCCATTTCATTTTAATAACAATTGGATTATTACGTAATCGATTTTGTCGTTTATTATCGTGTGCTCATTTTGTCAAAGCAACCTAAAACATTTATAAGTTCCGGTCGCTTGGGGGCATATAACTGAGGAGTTCAGTGTATTTGGATAAAGCTTAAAAAGAGTTCAGAGGATTTGGATGAAGCTTGAAGCTTAGAGTTTGGAAAAATTGATTATTCAATGGCTTTCTAAAGCTTGGATTCTCCAAATAATTCTGAATATGAACTAAGTTGAGGAGTTTCTAAAATAAAACCCCTGGATATAACCAGGTCCGAGGCCTGATTCTTAACAGGTACAATGCTATTAAGCAGACTAAAAACTCCTGGATACGACTAGGCCCAAGGCCTAGTTCCTAACAGGTATAACACAACTAGGCGGATAAAATCTTGGAGTTTCTAAAACAAAACCCATGGATATAACCAGATCTGAGGCCTAATTCTTAACAGGTATAATGCTATTAAGCAGACTAAAAACTCTTGTATACGACCAGGACCGAGAATTGGTTCCTAACATGTACAACGCAATTAGGTGAACAAAATCTTTAATATAACTAATATATCAACTAAAATGAATTAGTCAAGCCTTAAAAAACTTATTTCGATCTAAAGACAACCCCTAAGATTTCAAGTGTACAAGAATTCAAAATTCACAAACATGAGAAAACAATAGACTAAGGGGAACACGAATAGATCACAAATTAAATATGTATTCAAAAGCATATAGTTATCTCGAGGAGAAAAAAAAGCCACGATCTGAGCCCGAAGGCAATTTTTTTAATCCTTAGGGACTTAGTTACAAAATACAAAATAAAGAAAAGGAATCATTGAACTCCATTGACTTGCTCGGAGGATGTCACTTCCTCGCCATCCCCTTCAGCAACAGCAGAAGCCTGGACAATCTCAAAGGGTTCCTGTGAGAATTTAATCTTGAATTTGGCAAGAAAAGGTTCCCAAAACCCTAGCTGCATAAAAGTGAAATTCCCGTCTTGGTTGAAAGTCCAACACCAGTAAAGCATCTCCTCCATTGAGTTCGACAACTCCGTAATCTCCAACCTCGCCCTCTTGGCCTCCTCCTTGGCCTTGGCCTCGACCTCGCCAAGCTTTTTTTTGAGGCTATCATTCTCGGCCTGTAGCTGGTCCAGTCGACGGCTCACTTCCACGACCTGATTCTTTGCAATATGCTCGCTCTCCTATGAGGAAACCAAGGTGGCTTTGGCGGAATGGTCGCTCTCTTGGGCTGCGATCAGGGTGGTTTGGAGCTCGTCCCTCCTAACCCGGACCAGAGAAATACCGCGGAGTTACACCAGGACAGACTATGAAAGGAAAAGGCAAGTCAAGGTTACTAAAAAAAGAAGAAAAGAAAAAGAAATGTTAGAGGAATGAAAAGGGCTCACAGTGAGGTTCATTCCCATAGCGGACTCGAGAACATCCTCGGGAGTACACTCCTCCATGGCCCTCATATCCTTGACATTGGCTCTATATGGATGACCCACCATATGGCTCGCCATCTCGTATACATTCCCCCCGAAATGCTTCGGGGATCCTTGCCAGCTTGAGTGGCTTTACCAAGATCTGAACAGTTGGGTCTTGGGCGGAGGGAGCATCACCTTAGATCACGTGAGGAACTGAGAGAAGTACATGTCGAGGGAGAGGAGGAGGGACATCAAGAACTATGACCACTGTTACCGGGGCTGAGGGTTGAGTCTGCTGTTTTTGCTCCCGGGTGGAGCTGGCACCTTTGTCTTTGACAGGAGACCCGGTGGAAGTTCTAGTCTTGGAAACATGTTTCTTTGGCAGCCTAGGCCTTTTCAACATGGCCCCAGCTCCAGCTTCGCCAACCTTGAAGGCACCCCTTAAACTCGAGGCATCTGGGAAATCCATTTCTTCACCTGAAAAGGAACGAGCACAAGATTCAGATGCAAGGAATAGTTAGTAAAAATAATGCAAAGACAAGAACAGAGCAAGAACCCTACCCTCTGAGCTAGGGAAGGAATCTACTACGATCAGCTCGGGGTATGAACCGGACTAGGTATAACCTCTAACTATTAGACTACCAGAGGTGGGGGAGAGTCTAGAATTATTACATCCTGGGTCCTAAGGGGTTCAAGCTCTTCTTCCGAGCTAGATTCATTTACGAACTACCTAAACCTGGGGGAAAATACACCTTGACGTAAGGAAGGCCATGTCCTACGATTTGTGCCATATTCCTCAAAACGGGAGGACCTAAAGTGGAGGGTGTTGTCAACCACAATGGTGCATTTAGGGTAGCTATGGTCATAGTGCATCACCAAATGATCCACGCATTGGAGGAGTGTTGTGTTCAGGTCCGGGTTGGAAGGTGTCGACTAACGATCTGATTGGGGTTGAAAGGAATTAGCCTAAAACTGGCAATAGCCCCATCTAGTTCTCTATATGGGTTACCTTGGCCGGAAGTGCTGGTTGTTGCCTCGGACTCAGCTCACTCTAGGTCAGGACCCTGGTCATTATCAGGAACTCTCCTCTTGCGCACCAGCGGTTCCATATCTTCTTCCTCCTCGGTGTATTTAGTGGCGGGCAAGACTTCTTGAGGAGGAGGAGGAAGCTCGGGAAGTATGGGAGGTGGACCTCGAATCTTGATAGCCAGCGTCTGGTCTTTGTGAATCAGGTTGCAGGACACCATGGTAGCATCATTCACTACTTGTCAGAAGTTATTTTCCTTCGAAGGAAGGGTCTGGGAATAGGCGACATGCCAACACGATGGTCCTGGCTTCTATTCTGGGATGCCCTTTGGGCTCTACCGAGGTTTGGGCCACCAGAGTTTGTTCCATCTTCGTCTACTGGGCTTGATTTGGGCCTTAAGTCCCTTTATGGCAGCCCACAAACTCAGAATGTGGATCCGTACACTTTGGGAGAAATGGGGATAATAATTACCCTAAGCCTTCATCTGTGCTTGCGCGGTGGAGGGTTGTTGCCTTCCATGATCGATATTATACATCTCGATTCATTTCTAAGGCGACATGTCTGTTTTCGTGCGAAATTGCTTGTCGAAAGCTTGTATAGTAGGCATGTATTAGCGTCCCTGATCGAATCCTAGGAGCTTGGTCTGTCTACTAGAATCCGGGTTTGTTTACCAGAGCCCAGGTTCATTTACATCAGGGCCGTTTAGGTGCCTCCTGATCTTTCAGCTTCATCATGATGCACACATATGTCCCCTTGCAATTGGCGCGTCGACGACACTCGAATCTGATGGGTCAGGAGACATTCTATTGGTTACAGTGTTGGTAGTCATACGTCAGTGCGAATTCCAAAGCGTCATATCCGCACGAATAGCCTTTTTAATATCTCTTCATTAAAGAGAACCGTTGGATGGGATGACCCTTGAGATACTCTTCCCGTGGGTCGTTGGATCGAGGCGGCACGGATCACACGTTTGGGTAACCATGACTCGGTACTCGAGTAGGCTAATTAATGTGCTTGCACGATCCAGGACCGTTTGATGGGTGGGATCGCGCTGAACCGTTAGATCAAAAATAACTTTTTGGTTTTTATAAACACCCTTAGATTTTCATTAAAAAGCTTTACACTCTTCTAATGAAATCACACAGGGGACCTTTTATGTCCAAGCTTGCCAATGACATTCACCATAGTTACTTCATCTTTGCCATCGTTTATTCCCAACGTGCCTGATCTCCACACCTTTACCTGAAAAGGGCGACCTCGGCTTGCCCACTAGACGAACTTTTGTGCCGCCTTCACTTGTTCAAAACTATGATTTTGCCATCAGTGTCGCTGAAAATACGCCATTCTTCACGACCAGCCTTTTCCAGTATGCTTCCTAAACATTTTACTTACGTTTCCTCATGTTTATCATATCATTGTATTGCTTTTATAACTATAAAGTTTCTAGAGCCTGTGCCTCCATTTAGGGTGGCTCTGGGTGCATTAGAGTAGGAGAAAAAATGGTTTGGGCTATCCCAGATCCCCTCAGGTTCAGGCTGTCTTTGAACAAGCGGTGATAAGCCGGTTTAGGAAAACTTTAACAAGAACCCTTCTCATTTGTTCTCGATCAGGGCTTTGTGGATCCTTGGTGATCCCGGATCTGATCTGGAGGGGACTCTTCCAAGCAGTTCGTAGGAGAGCCCCTGTAACTTAACCAACCTTTTTGGGTTTTGGTGTTGACTGCTTGGTTGTTTGTTTTGTTCCCTTTTGATCTTAGTTCATCAGCTATGAGTTACAGTGTCATCATTCATTCAGAAAAACATGTCCAAGCAGCCCCTTTCACTCTATTAAGACATAAGGCCCTCAGTGGAAACACATGAGAGATGGACAGGGAGAAGAACCTATTCCAGAACTATCAGGTGTTGTATCCCATAGAGAAACATTTGGGTGTGGAGTCGACTCCCGGACTATTTTACAACTGCCTAGCCTAAAAGGAAGAAAAGGCCCACACCGGCGTGGGCGAATTTGGGGCTTGTAGCATGGGCCACATCAGCGCGAGAGCCACTCTCCCACCTACTTCGTGCAATTCCTCAAGTTCATGGGGATTATGTCATTCCAGCTCTTGCCTCAAGCTTACCGACTGCTTGCAGGATGGCGCATTATCTGCGTGGCGAAGGAGATCCCAGGGCCGACCCCAGCTGAGGTGCTATACTTCTATAAGCTGGAGCCGCAGCTTAATGCCAAGGACAAGTCCTGGGACGGCTTCTATAGATTGAAGCCTCGTGGCAATTACACTGCCCCCACCAGTTTCTGGAAGCACCCCCAGGATGTCAGAAACTATTGGTTCATGACATCTGAGTTTCTCTTGGATAAGAACCCCATGCTGACGATGGACTTCCAGCGAGTGGGTAAGTAGTTTCCTATTTCCTAGTTTAATTTTTTTTTCAATTTCTTATTACCCGCTTTCAACTTACCACCCTGAATGACAGGACCCGATGCCCAGACCCCCCTTACCCAGTCGATCCTTGACCGGAGGAAGTTCTATTCCATGCTAAGCATGGAGGATCTGGACGTGGGGGGCTACGTTAACACCAACAACTTGGGAGTAGTCGGGATGTTGGCAGCCAACTAGATGATCGTGGCCCCTAACCTCTGGGGACTACAATGCGAGAAAGACCCGACCTTGAGGGAGGAACTGGCCCTCAAACATATTAAGGTTGTGGAAGACGCGACCCGGGCAGATGCGGCAAAGAGGAAGAGGGAACAGGCTCAACAAAAGGAGAGGGTCGCCTCCGAGGAGCTGGAAACCCTCTTTGACGAGGCTCAACTGAACACGGGGGCCCCCAGGGCTAGTGTATCAGGGCAAGGTAATTTGCCTTTGCTTTTGACTTATGCTCCCCATTTTGGGGACTTAGTTAGGGATAGACTAGTTTGTCGGGGCCCCCTATTCGGGACCAATGGAGAAATGAGACCTTCATCCCCCATCACTGTAGACCCAGAGACTCTCATGTTCTCGTTCAGGTTCCTTCAATATGGCAACTTCCTGGACCCGGATGACATGGGAGACCGAATTCATTCCTTCACTTTAGGAGAATTGAATCGAGTCCAAGTTCTAGATAAGGGTTCGTCTCAGAGGACTTTTAGCTTAGTTTTTACTTTCACTTATTATCATGACTTGTATATTTTGCTAACTTTCTTTCTGTTTATCCATTTAAGAAGAATTTGATATGTCTAACCTAGTAGCTAAGATAAAGCAGGCCCTTGAGGCCTGGGCTGCCAAGGCCAGAGCATCGGCTAAGAAAGCTTCCAAAGGCGTGCCCAAGCATAAGGTGTTGGACACGATTCTTGGGGGTTCGGTGCCGGAGCCGAACTTGGTTGGGGAGGCCTCAGCCGCGCTCCCCACTACGATAGTTCACGCTGAAATTGTCCCACCTCTCCTTGCCCGTCCTCCAATAATCTACTTGGAGCAAGAACCTCTGGCGAGTCAGGGGTCCAAGAAGAGAGCTGCGGACTCAGCTGTGGGTGAGTCCACGAAAGGGGCGAATAGGGCCAAGACCAAAGATTCTTCCTTGGCTGAGAATTCTTCCGGGGAAAGTCAGCTTACTACCCGGGAAATTTCGGAAGCACCTATGCTTCCCATCAATCCAGCCCTACCTGAAGAGAGGGAGATGATCTTGCGGGAGGAGTGGTCGAAGATGGTGTCCCGGACATGGGAAGATGGCCGAGGAAAGAGGGAGGAAGTTTACTGGGCCTTGACGATATGTCGCAAGGTCGAGTTCTCCGAGCGTCCAGCTGCCTTTAGTGTTTCCTAGCTGATCATGGACTGGCTTGTTGCTGAGACTGGGTTTTGTCCCAAATGGGGGCCGGACACAGCCCCATTCATTGCAGATCTGTTGGAGTAGGTTGGGGCTACTATGTCCAACCTCTAGCTGAAACGGTACGCCACCATGGCCAATCAGAACGCTCTATTCATCTCCCACGCTATCCGTCATCAAGCCACCCCTGTAAGTTATCCATTTGTATCTCTTTTTGCTTTTCATAATTTTAATTCCACATATTCTTTTTAACTTCAGTTTATTCCAAGACGATTTACTGGCCCATCGGAATGCTGACTTGGTGGCCAAGATGGCGATGAAACTGGAGATGGGCCAGCTGGAGCTAGAGGCGGTCGTGAACCAGTGGGAAGCCGCTAAAGAAACCCTGGCCAAGGAGGTGGCCCAGGCCAAAGTGGACCGTGAAGAGGCTGCTCAGGCCCAGTTCCAGATTGAAGAGACTTCATCCCAGAAAGAAGCCTAGTATGAAAAATTGGTGGCTAGTCTGGAGGCAGAGCTTCTTCGTGTTTGGGGCTCTGAGGTATCGTCTAAGACTCTTCTAGAGGCAGCCGAATCCTAATCTCGCCAAGACTGGGAGAAGATCACCGCCCTTGAGACTTGGCTCCAGACATTAGATGATCTGCTTCAGGTAGAGGTGAAGATGCATGGGGAGACCCGTCAAGGGAAAGAGCAAGTGGATGCCTTGCTCGAGGCCACCTTCGGCGAGGCCATCTACATGGCCTAGCTCCAGGACAAGAACATGAACCTCCTGCTTTACCCCGATCCCACCGTGAAAAGAGCCGAGTTTGAGGCCAAGGAGAAAGCTAACGCGGAACCCTTGGATGAGGAAGAGACAGACGGGGCCAACCCGGAGGCATCAGGACATAAGGAGGCCTAAGCCCGGGTCTTTTTCTTTGTGTTGTTCCTTCTCTCCTTTTTTATTTATTTTTGTAAAACTTTTATAGACGCAGGTGCATCCAAGACAATTTATATATGTATCTAATTCTCCTTTGGCAAAAGCTTTTTCGTTGCATGAAAAAGTTGAGTATCTGGTCCGGGTTCCAACAGCAAAGACCATTGTAGAACTCTAGATTTTAATTAATTTTTTATTTTAACTTACTTTAATCATGCTACTCGAGCTCCAATGGCCTGGGCCATTAGGGAATTAGCAATTGCTACCAAGTTTGTTTGTCCTGATTTTGGTGTTCAAGTTCCAACAGCCTGGGCCATCAGGGATCAATTGATAAATTTTCTTTGGATATGCCCATACCTAGGACTCGCGTTCTAACGGTTTCGGGTCATTATGGCGAAGGCATGGACAGGTATCTGGTTATCTGGGACTATGTTCAGTTGACCGATTGTCACGCTCATTGTGCTCTTGGACTATGAATGTTTGAGTAGGTACTAGGCTTGAGCCTTGCATCCTTTTTGGTTTGTATTCCTCGGGACCTATCGGTGCGGGTTTGGATTAGGTGTTAGCCTTGCGTCCTTTCGGGTTTGTACCCCCCACACCCTGTCGGTCCGGGTTGGGACTAGGCATTAGCCTTGCGTCCTTTCGGGTTTGTACCCCCCAGACCATGTCGATCCGGGTTGGGACTAGGCATTAGCCTTGCGTCCTTTCGGGTTTGTACCCCCCAGACCCTGTCGGTCTGGGTTGGGATTAGGCATTAGCCTCGCGTCCTTTTGTTAGGAGTTGGGTTTCTATTGCCAACCATTTGTACGATATGGGCTAAGAGCACTTAGCCTCCTATTTTGTTTTTTTTCCCGGACTTGTTCATATGAATGGATATACCCCCCCCCCCCCAAGTGAGCGAAGACTAGTTTTGGGTCACTTGTTTATGAAGACGGACGAGAACTTTCATTGTTTTACAATATTTCTTTATGATGTTTTGTACACATCATTTTTATTATTCAAGAAATCGCCCTGGTGCGTACATTGTTTGCAAGGAAAATTAAAAGCCAAAACATGCTCTCCTGACTATTGATAGTACTTACAGAGATGTTCTGTGTTCCAGGCCCTTGGGACTTCGGTTTCGTCGAGTCGTCTTAAGCGATACATTCCTGGGCACACTTCATGTTGGATTTCGTATGGTCCTTCCCAGTTTGGGCCCAGAACCCCGACTCCCGGATCTTGGGTTGCAGGGAAGACTCTTCTTAGGACTAGATCGCTAGTTTCAAACCTTCAGCTCTTAACTTTCGAGTTAAAATGCCGAGCGATCTTGCCTTGGTACATCTTCAACTGAACCTGGGATTCTTCCCGAATCTCTTCAATAAGGTCTAAAGATTCCTGGAGTAAGGCGTGGTTCTGAGCGGGATCATACGTGTCCCTCCTGTGGGATGGGACAACCGTTTCAACCAGGATGACGGCTTCGCATCCGTATACCATGGAGTAAGGAGTGTCTCCGGTAGACATTCATTCGGTGGTCCGGTATGCCCATAGTACGTGGGGCAGCTCCTCCGGGCACTTGCTTTTGCAGGCTTGAAGCTTTTTCTTCAACGTTCCCTTCAAGATCTTGTTGACGGCCTCTATTTGCCCATTTTCTTAAGGTCTAGCCACCGCAGATAATCTTTTGATGATGCCATGCCTTTCACAGAAGTCAGTGAAGTGGACCCTGTCAAATTGCTTCCCGTTGTTAGACACGATCTTTTAGGGGAGCCCGTATCGGCACATGATGTTGTTGATGACGAAGTCCAGGGCCTTTTTTGAGGTGATGGCGTTCATGGGTTCCACTTTGACCCACTTGGTGTAGTAGTCGACGGCCACAATAGCATATTTCACACCACCCTTTTCGGTCGGGAGAGATCCTACTGGGTCGGTGCCCAACACCCCGAAGGGCCAGGGACTCGTCATTAGAGTTATTTCCGTTGGAGGGGCTCGCAGGATCTTCGCGTACCTTTGGCATTGTTTGCCCTTGCGGGCGTAATCAACATAGTCTTTCTTCATGGTTGGCTAGAAATATCCTTGTCGCAGGATTTTCTTGGACAAGCTAAGTTCGGCTGTATGATCTCCGCAGCAACCTTCGTGCATGATTGCACTCATTTCGGTCCCAGATACGCATCGAAGGTATGGCATGGATAGCCCTCTACGGTAGAGTTTTTCTTCCATCATGACATATCTGGTGGCCTGGTACTGAAGCTTCCTAGCTGCTGCCCTATCCATGGGAAGCTCCCCGATTGTTAGGTATTGGATGATGGGTCCCATCCAGGATGTAGAGTAGTCTATAGCGTTGATCGTGGGGGCTTGAATACTCGGTGCGAGGAGATGGTTGATTGGGACCAGCCCGAAGATTCCTGTCTCTGCATTTGTGGCATGTTTTACCAATGTGTCTGCAAAAACGTTTTGTTCCCTGGGGATCTGGCGGATGGAGTGCTTCTTGAAAGATTGAAGTATCTCTCGCATCCGTGTCACATAACCTGCCATATTTTCCCCTTTTGTTTGGTATTCTCCCGAGATTTGTCTAAAAACCAATTGGAAGTCGCTATAGATCTCCAGGCTTGTGGCCCTTTCTCCCGGGCCAAGCGCAATCCGGCCAACATGGCCTCGTGCTTGGCATCGTTGTTCAATGCCTTGAACTGGAATGCAGGGCGCTTTGTAACTGGTGTCCTTGTGGCAACACTAGGATAATTCCGGCTCCTACCCCGTTTTCGTTCGAGGCCCCGTTTATGAAAACCTTCTGCAAGGGTACCGTGGGATCAGCGGGATCATCCTTTTTAGTGATCCCAGCGCATTCCAC
The DNA here is from genome assembly GCF_963169125.1 of Humulus lupulus. Classification (NCBI taxonomy): domain Eukaryota; kingdom Viridiplantae; phylum Streptophyta; class Magnoliopsida; order Rosales; family Cannabaceae; genus Humulus; species Humulus lupulus. Next base: position 216,779,205 of record NC_084793.1, read on the forward strand.
GATGAAGTCGGCCAGGGCCTGCCCCTTGATCGATATTCTGGGGACATACGCAATGTCAAATTGACTCAATTCCATGGCCTACTTCAAAAGCCTTCCCGATGATTCAAGTTTTTGCAACACTTGTCGTAGGGGATGGTTGGTCAGTACTTTTAAGGCATGGGCCTAGAAGTAGGGCCTAAGCTTCCGGGATGCGATCAGTAGGCAAAACATCAACTTTTCAATCAGTGGGTATCGTGATTCTGCACCTAATAACCTTTTTCTTACGTAATAGACCGGGAGCTGGGCCTTCCCTTCTTCCCGTACTAGCGTGGCACTGATGGCGTGTTCGGTCACAGCCAAATAGAGGTACAACGGTTCTCCCTCCACTGGTTTTGCTAATATTGGCAATCGGGCTAGATGTTCTTTTAATCTTTAGAAAGCCACTTCGCATTCAGGAGACCATTCGAACCTTTGGCTTCCTCGAAGGATGTTGAAGAACGAGATGCATTTGTCCGTGGTCTTTTAAACAAAACGGCTCAAGGTGGCTATCCACCCTGTCAGGCTCTGGACGTCTTTGTGCTTCCAAGGCGAGGGCATGTCAATCAATGCTCTGATTTTGTCCGGGATGTCCTCTATTCCCCGGTAGCTTACTATGAAGCCCAGGAACTTCCCAAACGCCACGCCAAAGGTGCATTTGTTGGGATTCAACTTCATCCCATACTTTCGAATGATTGCAAAGGCTTCAGCCAGGTCATCAACGTGTTCTCTGGAGGTCTTGGACTTGACCAGCATGTCATCGATGTAGACCTCCATGTTCCTTCCTAGATGGGCTTGGAACATTCTATTGATGAGTCGCTGATACGTGGCTCCGGCATTTTTAAGTCCGAAAGGCATGACGATGTAGCAATACACCCCCTTGTCAGTTTGGAAGCTGGTATGTTCCTAGTCAGCTACATGCATAGAGATCTAGTTGTAGCCTGAGTAAGCATTCGTGGAGCTCAAGATTTCATAGCCGAATGTTGCGTCCACCATCTGGTCGATTCGGGTAGCGGGAAACAATCTTTAGGCAAGCTTTGTTGAGATCCGTGAAGTTAATGCACGTTCTCCAAGTCCCATTTGGCTTAGGCACCAGCACTGGATTGGCTAGCCACACGGGTTATAAAGCTTCTCGGATGAAGTTAATCGAGTATAACTTTTCAACTTCTTGTTTGAAAGCTTCTGCCCTTTCCGCCCCCAAGGGTCTCCATTTTTGTTGGACCGGGGTCGCCTCCTTGTCGATATTCAAGGCGTGGCATATGATATTGCGGTCGATCCTAGTCATATCCGAATGAGGCCAGGCTAGGGCATCTTGGTTCTCCTTTACCCGGGCGACGATGGCGGCCTGGACCTCTGCATTCAGGTTCTTCCCGACTTGGGTTATCTTGGTTGGGTCGATGTCGCTGATGCACACCTCTTCAATTTCTTCCATGGGCTCTAATGCACGGTCCGCCCCTATCCGTGGGTCCAGCTCGTCTTCTTCCCGGACCATCTGTCTCGCCGGGGGAGGATGCGAGACTAGATTGACATTTTCCTCCTCAAGAGGTTCTTCGTGGACTATATAAATTGGTCGACCAAATACGTGGTAACACTTCCGGGTGCTTTTCTGGTCTCCCCGGACTGTTCCTACACCTCCGCTGTCGCAGGGGAACTTCATGAAAAAGTGGCGGATGGAAGTGATAGCACCGAAATCGACCAGAGTGGGCCAACAGAAGATGATGTTGTACGCAGTGGGGTAGTCCACCACTACGAACGTACAAAATTTGAATGAGCCTTGGATCTCATTCCCCAGCGTTACGGGTAGCTGGATCTTCCCCATTGGGAGTATCGAATCTCCATTGAACCCGTAGATCTGGGTTGGGCATGAGGCCAGATCTGCCTTAGTCAAACCAATCACGTCGAAGGCTGGTATGAACAAAATGTTGACGGAGCTTCTGTCATCCACCAATACTCGGGACACCATCTTGTTAGCTATTTGGGCATCAATGACCAGAGGATCATGATGCGAGAAGTGGACGTTGCGGGCGTCGTCTTCGGTGAAGGTGATGGGGAGGTTCATCAACTTCAAGCGTTGCGCCAGTGCTTGGACCAAGGCGCATACCTCTTGGTCATGGTCAAGCTCGTTGAGGTAGCACTTTTGATCATTCCGAAATGGTCCTCCCAGATGCGGCCCGCTAGAGATGGTGGCTACGTGACCATCTACTCGCGGGGGCGTGGTTCCGGAAGGATAGGGCATCCCGAGTCTGGGCGCTTGCACAGTTGGGGCCCCCTGAGGGACCTGTGTTCCGGGCCCGTCATGTATCCTCCCTGGGGAGGCGGGTACGCTCCAGGTGCACCCAGGATCATGGATTGTCCGGGAACTGCTGGCATTCCCGGAACACCCACGGGCATCCGGACCCACTGGTGGAGATGTCCCAGCTTGATCAAATTCTCGATTTCGTCCTTCAGCAGCCGACACTCCTTGGTCGTGTTGTTGGTTTTTATTGATCAAATCAGAGATTATGCGCAGCGAAACAACAATCAAATTTTCAGATTAATCCCATAAGATTTCTAGATCTACTTCTTCACACTCATATATATATTGAATCAAGGACAAGAATAGAAAAATTACCTCAGGTCCTTCCTTGCTGCTATCTTTTCGTATGGCTGAATCCTTGAGATCTCACACCAAGATCTTCCAAAATGTTCTCAGGCACACAAAGAACGAGTGTGGGCTCGCTATACAAATAATAGGCAATAACTATTTATCAGATGTTCTCAACACATGAGATCTGATAAAGTTTTGGACCTAGGTTTTGTGAAGAACAATAACCTTTGTTTTTGTCACTGTTCTATTTTCTTTGAGAGAATCCTAGATATTTTTCTATCCCTGAAAAAATTACGTTCTGTGAAAACTGATATCCAATATTTAATAATATCCAATATATTAAAATATTTGTTATTTTAAACAAATTCAAAATAACTGATCAGTTATCAGATTTTTGTTTAAATAATAATATTTTAATCATATTAAAATATCTCATTATTTATTTAACATTTAAATGACTAAAATTGTGGAATCAAGAGACTAAGTCCATCTCTTATGCGTGTAGCACAGTGCCTGTGCACTGTGCCACACGTGTACCACATGCTTGTGCAGGCATGTGATTTTTCCCAATTTTTATTATTATTTAAATACAAAAAATCTCAAAAATAAATTAATTCAAAATTAATTATATTTTTTTAAATCAAATAATTAATTAATTCTTAATTAATTAATTACACATAATTAAACAATAATTATGTTTGATACATAGAAAAATATTTTACTTATCGCATAAGTCTTTTTTTGCCCATTTTTGCATTTGCCTTTGGCAGTGATTGTTTGAGCCATTTCGGGGACCATGGACCTATAACATTAAGTTCCAATAAATTGAAACTAAATAATTAAACTCTTTAATTATAATAGTTAATTTATTAATTCTGATATTACTTCACTATAAATTCAGAATTACACTCTTTATGTTATAGATATACTTTTACAGAAATCTTTTTCTTAAGTCGTCCATTGATATAACCATCTTACAATAGTTCAACCCTCTAATTAATTAGTTCATAAATTAGAATGGGAGAATTACCATTTAAAATTTCTAATTTACTTCTTATTCCTTAAGTACCATTAATTCACTAGTGAATAATTAATCTATAATCTAATTATAGATTTGAGCTCAAAATCATTCAGTTCCAGAATTAACCCTTAAGGGAACTAATATACGATCCGTTAGGAAATATTAGATTCCGTATTGTTGATACATGTTCCCAGCCATCCATGATATTAAATCTCCAAAACAAAAGTCATTAGCCTCATTCTTTGAAGAGACCTTAATGAATGAATCAAAAGATTTAATAAACATGAACAGAAGTTCATGAACACTCAGGATTTAGGTTGATCTATAAATGATCATTTGTTATGATATGAATTACAAGTCTTTATTGTTAAATGGTTTTTGGATAAAGACTTCAATTCATATCGGTCCATGTCATATATAATCATATTATATAAAGCACATTTACCGAGATGTCTTACCACATCAATAATCCGAATCTAGATTATTTGTATCATTATGATACTCAGTAAACCGTACTTACAACTCCAATTAAAGAATTCCATAACTTTAATTTGTCGTTGTTGACTATTTTTATTCATTCATGTGATCTTAATTCTCTCGTACTAATACAAGATCACGTCCTCAATAATGAATATGGAATTTTTCTGATATTTACAAAATTATTCAAACAATAATTTAACAATCTAAATATGACAATAATAATAAACCATTGTATTTATTTATTCACACAAAAAACAAATGTCTTTACATGCTTTTAGGACACACTCCTAACACGTGTGGCCTACCTCCTTATGGTATGCGCACCTCTTGCCAGTATCCCTTGAATTCTTTCCCCCTTTGAACGTGGGGGTGGGCTTCCGATAATGAACCATCCTCTCCGTGGCCAGGTATATATTTTCCCTGGTATCCACTAAATTGGTGTACTCTGAAGATTGGGGCTCGTAGCCCCTCTTGCCTTCTTAGAGGGCTCGAACCAGTTTTGTCCTTTCCCCGATCTCTTTCCCAGGGAGGGATTCACACTTGCCTCAGTCCCCCCCATCTGAGACGGCTAGGCCCCACCGGGAGCAGCACTGTATCCGACTGGCACCACCCTTTACCCGGGCAAAGGGGTAGACTGGGCCGGGGCATACCTAGAAGATGTAGGACCGTAGACCGTGGGTGCGGCAAAAGTCATTCCAGGCGTACCCGTCGATCCCGGCACTATCGAGGGTGTTAGATACTGCGGGGTCGGATATTGCATCCCGTACCCCGGCAAGGTTTGGGCACTCGGCTGAGGAGCCGGCTGCCATCTGAATGCCTAGATTCGGGCCTCCTCCCAGTTGATAAAGCCTTGTGCCTTCCTTATGAATTCTTCAAGGGTGGTCGCCTTACTGTGCTGCATGTCGTCCCAGAGGGGGGACCCGGCCCGAATCCCGGATTGCAGGGCCACCAAGCGCTGCCCATCATCCACCTTGGTTTTTGAGGCTTCCTCTGTGAAACACTAGATATAGGCCCTCAGAGTCTCCGTGGGGAGCTATTTAATGTTAGCGAGGGTGCTAATTTGCATATCCATCCTCATGGCGACCACAAATTGTTTGCGGAACACCGACTGCGGTCCAAACCAAGACTGGATGGATCCTGGCTTGAGCCTCTTCCTCCATTCCTCCGCAGGTCCATCTAAAGTAATTGAAAAGCAGAGGCACTTGACGTTGTCGCAGACGTGGGCTATGGTCATTAACTGATTGTAGCGCGATAGATGGTCTCTGGGGTCGGTGTTCCTAGTGTAGGCGGGTAGATTCGGCATTTTGAACCCCTTGGGGAGCACCACATCCAGGATGTGTTTGGTGCAGGGTTCCTTTTCCTCTTCTTCGGAGTCGAAATCTCCTCCATCCTTCTTGCGGACCAGGTGATCTGTGACCTTTTTTAAGGCATCCAGTTGTTCCATGAACTGTCTGCCTATACTATCATTTAGGGGAACCCTCTCGTTCCTTCTGTCGTTGAGATTATTTCGAGCATTCAGCCCGTCGCGCAGGTCTACCCGGGACGTGTCGTCCCCTGAGCTAAGAGCGTTTGGCTCATCATCATGCTGGCATCCTCGGTGATCTTTATTCACGGAGGCATTTGGGCAAAAAATTCGTTCCCATCCAGTCTGCCTAGGGGCAGCCCGGGGCCTGGTCCCCTGCGGGCGCATCACTTGCAGATTGATCGGGTGATCCCATCCTGGGACGAGACACACCTTCTCTCTTCTAGGGAGCGGCATGGGGTTGGCCCCTATATTCTGAATGGGAGGAGTTTTCCTCTAGGAGTTTGCTTTTCCCTCGGAGTCGGCTGCTTTGGCCTTCCCTTTCTCTTGAGCCGGGTTAGGCGGGCCCTGTTCGGGATCTTGTCCTGAAGGAGGAATCAGCCTCGCATTTTCGAGCACGTTATTCCTGGCCTTGGGTGGCAATGAAACTGGAAGTGGAACAACTGGAGGACTGGCCGCCAACCCTTGGGTGGCAATGAAAGCTTGCAAGGCCAGGAGGGATTCTTACATCTGTCGAGTGGCTTCTTTTTGTTCAACTATCCTGGCCTCTTGGTCCAGAACTTGTTGTCTTAGTTTTGTCACCTCCGGGTCCTCCTGGTCGGGGTATACTTCTTCTAGGATCGCTGGATCCTCAGCTTCAAGATCATGGTATTCCCCCTCATTTCCCTCCTCAACCTTGTAGTAATCTTCCTCATAATCCGTCCCACCTTCATAGTTCTGTGACTCGTCAGGCTGGGGCATTTGATAAGGTGCGTCCTCAGGTTGGTTCTGAGGAAGAGGTTGATTGGGCAATGGCTCTTCATTGCCTTGTTCTTGGTTAGTAGGGTCAAAAGTGGTGTGCCTTGTGTTCATCATTGTTGTAGATGTTCAAGATCAACTCAAGCTTTCTTCATTCTCTCAATGAAAGCACCAAAATGTTTACCGAGTTTTTTGGAAACTAGAATTATGAAAGATAAGAGAGCGTAGAAAGTAATAAATAAAGATTATCACCCAAGAAATTTTACGTGGTTAGGGCGTTAATGATCCTTAGTCCACGAGTCAATTGTATTATAGCATTTTAGGAGCTTAAGTAATGAACTCTCTGAATTTGAGTAGATTGTATGCTTCTCAGAGAAGAATTCGATCCTTTTCCCCAGCGCACCACTGTTCATATTTATAGGCGAGTGCGCTGGGCTTGGGCCGGACTAATCCGGGCCCAATAAGGGTATAAACTCTCTGAATTTGAGCAGATTGTATGCTTCTCAGAGAAGAATTCGATCCTTTTCCCCAGCGCACCACTGTTCATATTTATAGGCGAGTGCACTGGGCTTGGGCCGAACTAATCCGGGCCCAATAAGGGTATAAACATTATTTGCTCTCTGATGGAGGCTTAATACAAAGGATTTTAATATATAAAATGCACTAACTAAGGCCCATTGAGCCAGCCCAAGCGTAACCACACTATAAGACTAACGACAAAATGTTGCTTCAGTCTGGGTGTCGTGGGCTTCGAGGGAGATTCGGGGGACAGGATCTGTCGGAGTAGTGGCAGTACAGTTCTGAACCAACGGCGTACATTTCTAATGTAACCTCTTCTACAAGTTAACTATGGGGACATAGCTCCACATTTCTTGGGGTGATGTCAGTATCGGGGACACTTTATCACGCCCAACCTGGCCACCTGGTCCAGGTCCATTTACCAACATCCCTCTTCATTTACCAGGGTCCCGATTCGTTTACCAGGACCTGGGGCCACCGCTCTCCTGGTCTAATCTCGAACTTGGGAACCACGACCTCTTCATTGCATCCCGGGAGGCACCAGAGGACGGTTCTGGGAATATGCGACATGCCAACGCGATGGTCCTGGCTTCTATTCTGGGATGCCCTTTGGGCTCTACCGAGGTTTGGGCCGCCAGAGTTCGTTCCATCTTCATCTACTGGTCCTGATCTTGTCCTTAAGTCCCTTTAGGGTGGTCCATAGACTCAGAATGTGGATCCCTACACTTTGGGAGAAACGGGGATAACAGATTTTAAAACACATGTCTGTACGGACACGTCAGGCGACGCGTCGCCTGTCTATAGGCAATGCGTCACCTATTAGCAGGCGATGTGTCACCTGTTGCAATTCGCCAAAACCCAAGGAGGCGACACAACGCCACTTAGGCAAATCCAACTTCTGAAAAGTAACCTTAAACATCTCTAAATGCTCCCTAACTTTTTGGACATCCTTAGATACCTCAATGTATCATTTTGGACCCAAAATGTATTTTTTTAAATGCCTACAACAAAAAGTCAAATTCTACATCTTTACTATGTGAAACCATTAAGTGTTTCACACCTAACTTGTGTAAGGCTACTTGAACTTTGTATTTTAACCAATCCTAACACTAATCTCATATTAAGGTAATATGTTTCTCATTCTTCCATCTCTTCCTTGAAGTTGTTGGTGCACTTGGAGTAGCATATGGACTTGAACAACCTCTACAATATCACCATCTAATTGAGAATGGTACATGCACTTGTAATGGATGGGCCTCGACCATCGATACAGATAAAATAATCACTTTATTATGGTCTTGATTGAGATTAAACATTTATCATCAAACTATGATCAAAGATTAAAGAGCCCTCCACCAATTTCAACTTCTAATTTAAAATGAATTGTCTTTCTTTTGAGTTTAGTAGCATCTCCAACTAGGTTTTCATACAAGGCAATAAGTACATTCATAAAGTTGTACCCATCAAAAATCAATTCTCCATAGTTTGAGGACCCTTCTATGAGTACGCTTGTACATATTGTATTACCATCTTCACCTTGTTTTTTCACAAACCAAAATAAATAAATATACCAGTCTAATTCCAAAATAACCAACATAATGTGATCCTAAAAACAAAGATGACAACTATAGGGCAAGTAAACCAAAATATCCATAAGATCACCAATGTGCAAAAAATACAAAGTAGTATGGGGCAAAAAACCAAAATATCCACAAACTAGATGACCTACGACCATATACCACAAGTAATTCAAACCTTAATGATAGAATAGTAGAAAAATCATAACAAAAAAGAAATATTACACACAAATCAACTACTTGTTGTCCTACAACATTTCAATCAAAATTTATGCAAATACTGACGAGTTTCAAAGTGAAAATAAATCTTTAAGTTTTCTAGAGTAGTGCTAGATGTACACTTATTTTACGTAAAAATAGTATGGTTCTACCTTGATTTTTTTTGAAATTGTTTAAAATGAATGTCACATTATTGTATGCATAACATTATTATTTCATATAATCATTCATCCAAAAAAAACTTACGAAAATGGTTTTGAATAAGTAAAATAAATCAATGATCACCAAAATAAACTAGGATTCATAGTTTCAAGACGCCCTCAAATCAACAATGACAATAGTGATAATCTTCAATTTTCTCTCTATGGTCTACAATGTTTTTCGTCGTTCAATAATGGACTTTTTTTTTGTAAGCAACTAAATAAAGTAGACATTATTTCAAGTATCCTTGTTTTTTGTTTTTAATGTTTGTTTCTTTTATTCTTATTTTCCTGTTTTGAGCTTTTAGAAACACCTTGTTGACCCTCGTTTTGGTCAACGACACAGAGTCAAATAAACGACAGGAGATTAGTACGATGCTTGAGAAAACAATCTAATGGAAAGTAAAGGACACAAAGAATTATAGTGGTTCGGCCCCAGTGATTGGTAATGACCTACGTCCACTTGATACTATTATTAATATTGAGCTTCAAAGGTGTGATCAAAGAACTAGGGTTCTTGAGTTTCACAGACCTTAGAAGGAGAAAACAATACAAACGATGAATAATAGTAATGAAATTCGAAGGAAGATCAAAAAGAAGATCCCCCCTTGAGCTATTTCTTGTATATTTATAGGCTCAAGGAGGGTTACAGGAGTCAATTAATTATATCTTTCCTTAATAAATGGATCTTCAGGTTATAATGAAGAGATATTCTCGGATATCATTACAACGGTACAGATTTATACATAAATATACGGAGTATACGACCAGGCTGGTCGTATATAAAATTTGAACTTCGCATATGGAAATATCTCTGGTCGATAGGCGAGCAGCATCTCTACCATGTGTCAGCCACGTGTCAAAAATTCTTGCCACGTCATCAACAGCTGTTTTTTGATAAACATTTGCCCCCCAAGTTTATTTATTGCGACCAGCAATAAGTAAACTTAGGAAATTAACTTTTCGTATGCCCCACGAAATCTGTCAGAGCCCCTCGTGCGTTCTCAAAAACTGTGACCTAATCACGTCCAATCACGCCTTTTTGGTTTCCAAGTAATCCCTCTGACGGCTATTACACTCCCTCATGCCTTGAAAAAGGTAACTCATGATTACCCCTTTTTAACATATCTCAGCCATTATAAATAATCCCCAAATTTACCTTTTAACTTTTTACTAGCCATTTTCTTGCCAAGAACTTTCAAGAACTCCTCAAAAATTTCGAAGATCTTCCGTTGCTGTTCTAAGGATCCTACGTTCGCGCGTCCAAAGTCGCTTCGTTTCAGAACCTCCAACCTTCATCTAGGTAAATTTCTTCAACTTTCAAGCTCTTTGACATGCCATGCATACTGCTGTACGCCTGTTTTGAGTTCTGGAATTTTTCGTGTTCTTGGGTAGAAACGCATGAGGATTGTGGGAATACTGATTGATGCTTGATAAGGTAGTGTAGTTTTGCTCTGTAGGAGTTAGGAGCCAATTTGATAGTCAAGATCATAAGTTTAGGGCGTAAAATCGAAGTAAAAATTCGATTTTTAGGCAAGTTGAAAAACTGGGTTTTTCCCGCCCCTTCGAAGTTGAAAAAGCTTTTTTCCAAAAACTTTTTATTTCCGCTTTTTGATCTGTTTTTCAAACTGCTCACATAGAACTTAGTGTTTTCGTTAGAATGTTGTTGGTCGTAGATGCGAGCAACGTTATTCCAACTTTCAACATAAGCTCCCAGGCTGTGCGTCTTATCTCCTCCTTTCTCTGTTCGCAGTTTACATGCAAGATCCGTGGGGAGGAGAAAGACCTATAGACGACGACCTATTGGCTCAACTACTCGAGGACGAAGAGCAACCATCGTCACTGATTCCTGACATTCCATTTTCCCGTACTACTTCAAACACTTCACCTGTCCCTGCTCAAAGTATGGCTCGTGCTAAAACCAAAGCTCAGAAAAAGAAAACCCCCACTCCTTCACATCAGCCTGCTCCTCGGGCTGAAACTCCCTCGACCAGTGGTCAAGCTGAAAATGCTCCTGATCCCAACATCCAAAGACATGCTCGACCCCGACATGCCATTCAGCCAGATGTTGAGTGGCATTTAGTTCCTAAAAGCAGAGTGACGATCAGGATGATCGCCAATTATATCAGGAAGTACAGTCTCACGGGGGTGACCATAGTCCGACCTAACCAAGACCAAAGGGCGAACCTACCCGGAGGCGCCTTCAGCGCCTGGTCGAGGTTTCACATCGAGGCAGGGGCTACCTTGCCTCTTCACTCATTTTTCCAAGGGGTAGCCAACTATTTCAGAGTTTCCCCTTTTCAAATAACCCCAAATAGATATAGGATGCTTGCTACACTCTATATCTTGTACAGCCACAAGAAATGGCCTGTGCCAACTCCTCATGAGGTCGACTACTTGTTCGACCTCAAGTCTAACCCCAACCAAGAAAGCACGGGGTTTTTTTACTTCTGTCATCAGGAAACTGGGCGCACCTTCCTGACTGACACCACCCATATATCAAATGTGGGGAGGTACTACCAGGAGTACTTCTTCACAACTGACATGATCGCAGACAACCTGGCCTTCGCTCAAGGAGGTAAAACTTTTGTACCACTGGCTGTTGATATTTATTTAGTGTTCTTCTCCACCATCTCTTAAAATCTTGATGTCCTCCAGGCCCATGGCTACGACCAGACCCAACTCCAGATATGGAGTTGAGGTCAGCCCTCTTGGCCAGCATGACTGACGTAGAAAAAAGCGTCAAACATCTGGTCATAGAGGCAAATCTCAGGCTGGTTGGCCTATTGGCTCCTCATCAGGACATGAGGGAGTCAACTACAAGGAGTGCCACAGCCGAGAAGGAACCCGAGCAGCAACTACCAGTGTCGCCTCCATGAAGGAGACCAACCGGGGTCACGATCAGGGAACCTACTGGCACACCTCCAGCAGAGAGGCCCTCTGTCCCCCTTGGGAAGGGGAAAAAGAAGGCCACCGAGCCTGTCGAACACTCGGACGAGTCTTCAGACGAGAATGGTACAGTTATTTCGCTTTTAGGTAGCTTGCCAATTCCCTGTCACCTATTTGACGGGGAGGGCAATTTTAAATATGCTCCAAATTTAGGTCCAAACTTCTTCATGTCAAAGAGTCAGTATAAGACTAGTAGAGTCTATAATATAGTGACCAGTAATAATAGCTCGGGTATTTGACTTTGCAATCTTTCTTTATTTCTTTTCCTGATATTGTATACTCAATCATTTATGCTATCTCACTGTTTGACATTTTGCTTCTTTTTCAGACATTGACTCCGTGAATGTGTTCGACATTTACAGCACCCCCGAGGCTGCCGCGGCTCCCCCGAGCAAAAAGAAGGCAAGTAAGAGGCACCATGGGGAAAGCAGCAACACACCTCAGGCTAAGAAGGCTCGCAATGCTAGCCCCCTGGAAGACGGGCCCTCAACCAATGCAACTCCACCTTCTCCTCGCGAGCAGCAGACTCCTCCTGCTCCAGCCGGGTCGACTCCACCTCCAGCAGCCCCAACTGACCAGACTCAGCAGGTCGGTCCTGCTTTGACTGGGGGCGACATAACTAGTCGTGCCTTCAAGTTGATTAGGGATAGGGTCACAAAAATCGTAAAGCACGACCGCTTCCCAGAGGCAATGGACGTCGACCAGTTCTTAAACAGCGCCTTGAACGAGTTCACCAGTGCAAGTCATCTTTTTCTGTGGAAACAGCCATTCTATATTCTTCAGTTAGTCTAAATTCTACTCTGGTCGCAGGCAATGCTGACCCTTACTGCCTGCTGCCTCCGTTCGGGTGCTATTTCTGAGGAGGCCAAATCTTTGGAGCAAAGGCACGCTGATGAACTTAAAGCTGCTGAAGCAAATTATGTCGAACAACTTGCAATGGTTCTCGAGGAGAAGAATAATCTGGCGGAGGAGTTGAAGGAGAAGCAAAAGTCTCTGGACAAGGCCATTGGTCAGAGGGACCAGTATAAGGAGTCTAACCGCTTCAACTACCGCGCGGCTAAACAGCTCAAGGAGGACTTGGCTGCGAGTACGCAGGAGAATAAAACCTTGGAGGGCCGGATTGAGGGGCTTGAGAAAGCCAACGCCAGCAACTTGGAAAGGTATAAGAATGCCACTCTCTGATGCTTCTACGATTTCTAGAAGCACAACCAGGGGGCCAACTTCGATTACCTTCCTGAGAATGAAAGAGACGCCGAGCTCGCTTGCTGTGCTGCTCAACTGGCAGAGGAAGAAAGAGAAAGGATTCTTTCTTCCCCTGAGATCTCACTGGCCACTGGGATGGATGGGGCAGGCAATGAGGCTGCAGACATCGTCAATCAGGGCCCTCCTCAAGATCCTTCGGCTCCTTGATTTTTTTTCTGTTTTTATTTTATCTTTTAACTACAGGCCCTACGGGTCATGATGTCAAGACAATATATATTTTTTATTGCTGCACGCGCAGCTTTAACTTTTATTTGAACAATTACATCCGAGCAACGACTGCTCGCAGTGTAAAAGGATACATTTTGACATTATAATATATTTGCATATCATTATAACATATGTTTGCATGACCGAACTTAGCATAGCACTTTGGTTTGATTTAACAAAATAAAAAAAATTTGAAAAATACTTTAAGTGCTCTAGCATGCTTTCACTTATTTTGCTCATGTGTTTACATACCTTTTAATGATATGCTTTGCTTACTTGTACCTTATATGCCCCCCAAGTGATCGAGGAGCTTTAGGTCCTTGGTCACTTGCCTTGACCAGAACCTGCTCGAACATTACTGCTCGTAGCAATATGATTAGCATTCTAATACAGCAAAACAACACACGTAATGAGGAAATACTTGTAATAAATACAATAGTTGGCAAGAAATGACTGGCTACGCACAGTCCCTTTTATTTCTCGTAATAAATGGACTAAACATGTATGTACGAGTGATCAATAAGATCTTACACTTTTTCAAAACTTGTAAAAAGTAAAACTAATACAAGCCAATTCTTTAAGAAGAATTGTTTATTGGTAATACTTGCGCAGGTGTTCTCCATTCCAATAGCGAGGAACGACATCTTCGTTTAAGCGTGCAAGTTTATAAGTGCCTGGGTGAAGGACCTCATCAATTTGGTATGGCCCTTCCCAATTAGGCCCGAGTACTCCAACAACTTGGTCACGGGTGTTTAGAAAACCTCTTCGAAGTACAAGGTCTCCAACACTGAATTTTCTTTCTCGCACTTTAGAGTTGAAATACCGGGCGACCTTTTGCTGGTATGCAGCTACTCGGAGCTGAGCTTGTTCACATTTCTCATCAATTGAGTCCAGGGATTCCATCAATAGCTGGCTGTTAGAGTCTTGGTCGTATGTTAATCTGCGATGCGAGGGCAGATCTAACTCGACAGGCAACATAGCTTTATACCCGTACGCCAAGGAAAACGGGGTATGACCTGTGGTTGTTCAGTGGGAAGTTCTGTACGACCAAAGAACTTCAGGCAACTACTCCGACCATGCTCCCTTAGCTTCTTCAAGTCTTTTCTTTAGGGTATCCTTCAGTGTTTTGTTAACTGCTTCGACTTGTCCATTCGCTTAGGGATGAGCGACTGAAGAAAAGCTTTTGATAATATCATGCCATTTGCAGAAGTCCATGAATAGATCACTATCAAACTGGGTGCCGTTATCTAAGACTATCTTCCTTGGTAATCCATGGCGACAAATGATGTTCTTGACTACAAAGTCAAGCACTTTCTTGGTCGTTATGGTTGCGAGTGGCTCAGCCTTGGCCCATTTAGTGAAGTAGTCGACAAACATTGCATACTGCACACCACCTTTTCCTGTAGGCAAAGATCCGATTAGATCTATCCCCCAAACTGCGAAGGGCCATGGACTCTACATCTGCTTTAACTCGTTGGGAGCTGCTCGTGGGATTTTAGAAAATCTCTGACATTTGTCACATCTCCGCATGAACTCCATTGAGTCTTCATTCATGGTTGGCCAGAAATAGCCCTTCCTTAGGATCTTTTTTAACAGATTTTTCCCCCCAGCGTGGTCCCTGCAAAAACCTTCGTGCACCTCTTTCATCAACTCTTTGGCTTTCTCCTTGGTAATACATCTAAGAAGTGGTAGTGAGTATCCCCTTCGGTACAGGATCCCATCGACCAGGATATACCTAGCAGCTTGCCACTGAAGGGTCCTGGCTTTGTTTCTGTCCGCTGGTAGCACACCGCTTGACAAATACTCTACATATGGTGCCATCCATGTTTCTGCCATTTGGATGACCAGAGCAGTTTCTGCTGCTTGGATGCTTGGTACTGATAGTCGTTCGACTAGCACTATGTTCAAAGTATCAGCATCCTTGCACTTTCCAACTTTGCCAAAGCGTCCGTGTTGGAATTCTGATCGCGAGGCACCTGCTGGAGACTAAATTTTTCAAATTGGGCTAACAGATCATTTGCTTTGTTCAGATAGGTGACCATCTTCAAACCTCGTGCCTGGTACTCTCCCAAGACTTGATTCACCACCAGCTGAGAATCATTATAGATGTCAAGCACTTTTATGTTCATATCCTTGGCTAACTGCAATCCAGCGAGTAGTGCTTCATATTTGGCTTCATTGTTAGAAGTAGTGAAGTCAAACCTAATTGCATAGTGAAATCGATGCCCTTCTGGCGTTATCAATATCACTCCTGCTCCTGTGTGGGATTCGTTGGATGAATCGTCTGTGAACAATTTCCATGAGGGTGCTTTGATTTGACACTCAGGCTCCCTGGGCTCTTCAGTCTGCTGGCCACCCACTAGCTCTGTGAATTCAGCAATGAAATCAGCCAAGGCTTGTCCTTTTATCACTGCTCGCGGCAAGTAAGATATGTCAAACTGCCCGAGTTCGACTGCCCACTTTAGTAATCTTCCTGCAGCCTCTGGTTTTTGCAGGACTTGTCGAAGAGGCTGGTCGGTTAAGACTGTAATTGGATGAGCTTGGAAGTAAGGCTGCAGCTTCCTAGAGGCCAAAACTAAACAATAGGCTAACCTATCGATGGGGGGATACCTCAACTCTGCTCCGATCAGCCTTTTGCTTACATAATAGACAGCCTTCTACACACTGTCTTCTTCTCTTACTAGAACAACGCTAGCAGCATAATCTGTGATTGCCAGGTAGATGAACAAAGTCTCTTTATCGACCGGCTTTGACAGGATGGGTGGTTGCGCCATATGCGTTTTTAGTGCTTAAAAGGCCTGTTCACACTCATCTATCCATTCAAATTTCTTATTGCCTCTTTGTAGATTGAAAAACAAGACGCACTTGTCTGTCAATTTCAAAATGAATCTACTGAGAGCAGCAATCCTCCCAGTCAAGCTTTGGACATCCTTAATCTTTACTGGTGACTTCATCTCGATCAGGGCTTTTATTTTCTCGGGATTAGCTTCAATTCCTCTCGAGTTAACTATAAATCCCATAAATTTCCCTGATCCTACTCCGAATGAGCATTTAAGGGGATTTAACTTCATCCAATATTTATTCAGGACGTTGAAGCATTCCTACAAATCCCTTACATGCCCTTATGCTTTCTTCGACTTAACCAGCATGTCATCGACGTAAACCTCCATGTTTGTGTCGATCAGCTCCTTGAACATGTGGTTGACGAGTCTCTGGTAAATCGCACCAGCGTTTTTCAAACCGAAGGGCATCACCTTGTAACAGTAGAGCCCTGTATCGATTCAAAAGCTAGTGTGATCCTCATCAGGGGGATGCATACTGATTTGATTATACTCGGAGTATGCATCCATGAATGAGAGGATCTCATGCCCTATAGTGGCATAGACCAGTTGGTCGATCCTCGGGAGTGGGAAACAGTCTTTGGGGCAGGCTTTATTTAGGTTTGTAAAATCCACGCACGTACGCCACTTGCCATCCGGCTTGGGCACTAGTACGGGATTAGAGACCCACGATGGATAAAACGCCACCCTGATGAACCCATTCTCCTTCAGCTTCTCGACTTCCTCCTTCAAGGCCTTTGATCTATCTTTGTCGAGCAGCCTTTTTTTTTGTTGCACTGGTGGAAAGCTTTTGTCAATGTTCAGGACATGGCTGATGACTGCAGGATCTATCCCGACCATGTCTTTGTGCGACCAGGCAAAGACATCCTGGTTCCTCCTTAAGAACTCCACCAGTGCTTGTTTTGTTGTTGTCTCTAAGTTTTTACCAAATTTCATAACTCTGGTCGAATTTTCCTCATCGAGTTGGACCTCTTCAAGGTCCTCGATGGGTCCCACTTCTTCTTCAAAATCCCCAAAGCGAGGATCTAAGTCCCTATCCTCGCTTTGGGCAACGCCCTATTTGGTGAGATTATCACCTGAGCGGGCCTGAACATCAGTTGCCATTTGCAACTCCTTTCCGGTGGCATCTCTCGATACACCCTTCTTTTCCATGGTGATTGAGGCGTTGTAGAACTCCCTCGCTTCCCTCTGGTTTCCCAACACGTATCCCACCCCTGCGTCCATTGGGAATTTCATAGCAAGGTGCCATATAGAAGTGACAGCTCGCAGGTCAACTACTATAAAAGTAATGAGTAATGTCCTGTTAGAAGGTGCAGTGCCTGGTGTGACTAGGAGTTTAATCGTCCCTACTGGGGCGAGTCCTTCTCTGGAAAAATCATAAATGGTTTGGTTGCATGGCTCCAGATCTTTCACGGAAAACTTCATCCTTTCCAGGGAGGACTTATATAGGATGTTGACCGAACTTCCTGTATCGACCAACACCCTTTTCACCATCATGTTCACGATCTGTACGTCCACGATCAGCGGATCGGAGTGTGGGAATCGCACGTGCTGGGCGTCGTCGTTAGAGAAGGTGATGAGTTCTTCCTCTGTTCGAGCCTTTTTTGGTGCTCGATCCTCAACACTCATCATCTCGATGTCCTGGTCGTGGTGCAGGGTTCGAGCATATCGTTCCCTCGGTTTCCCACTATCTCCTGCAAGATGTGGGCCTCCACAAATGGTGAATAGGGTACCTACCACAGGAGTTGGCTATAAAGGTGGTGAGCATTGGTGTGCAGGCGCCGACTCATTGCCACCTTAAGCCTCTCGCTGAGAACCTCTCGCGGCTCGCACATATCTTCTTAAATGTCCCTGTCTTATCAAGAACTCAATTTCATCCTTCAGCTGGTTACACTCATTAGTGTCGTGCCCGTAGTCGTTATGAAAACGACAAAACTTTGTTGAATCTCACTTGGAGATATCTTTCCTTATTGGTGCGGGTCGTTTGTAGGGCACGCTCGAGCTGGTTGCCTGGTAGACCTCGGCTTGACTTTCAACAAGAGCAGTGTAATTGGTGAATTTTGGTTCATACCGATTACCTTTGGAGTGCTTACTCTCGGAGGTCGAGGGTTCGTTGCTCTCCCGCTTTCCACCATTCTTACCATTGCCATTCCCGTTGCCTTTGCCGTTGCCATTGGGCTTCGACCCGTTGGCGGCTTTGGTGAGTTCTTCCTTGGGCCCCTTGTCTTTTGCTGGCGATTTCCCTTCATTGACAATCGCGTCCTCGAGCTTGATGTACCGATCAGCTCGATCTAAAAACTCCTGGGTACTTTTAACCCCATGCTTTCTGAGGCTACTCCAGAAGGAAGAATGGTGCCTAACCCCAGCAGTTAGGGCCATCATCTTGCCTTCATCGCTCACAGTCTTGGCTCCAGCTGCAACTCGCATGAAGCGCTGAACATATTCCTTTAGGGGCTCTCCCTTTTTCTAGCGTATCTCGACCAGTTGGTTCGCCTTAGTTGGGTGCACACGACCCGCATAAAATTGTCCGTAAAACTCCTTCACGAACATCTCCCAAGAGACTATACTCGCAGGAGGGAACTTAAAGAACCACTCCTGGGCGGCATCAAAAAGTGTCGCTGGGAAGATCCTGCAGCGAGCATCTTCAGAGACTTTCTAAATGTCCATTTATATCTCAAACTTGTTGACATGAGATACTGGGTCTCCATACCCATCGAAATTTGGCAGTGTCGGCATCTTGAACTTACTGGGGGTTTCTGCCACAGCAATCCTCTGTACGAAAAGGGTGCCTCTCCTCCGATCGTACTCAATGTGTGATGTTCGCCCCCAACCAACTGCTGCACAGCCTAGTTCAGGGCATCGATTTGAGCCTGAACAACTTCCGGGATTGCTGGGGCCTCTGGTGCCGGGGGAATGTACTCATCGTTCCTTTCTCGGCGGTCGTTGAGTACATCCCTCAAATCATCTTCTCTTCGCCGCTGCTCGCTGGCTCCGAGTCGACTAAAGACGTTATTCTGCCTGGGCTGCCCCCCAGTGTTATGACCTGCTGGTCGGTCTTCTCTAGGTGGGGGGCTCTTGCCTCCACCTCTCTCTTCGTTCCTCCGACCAGCATTTCCTCTGCCAGAGTCGGCTTCATTGTAGCTGTGGCCATCTCTAAACCATGGCTGGCTATGGTGCGACCGACTATTCCCTCTGTTGCCTCCTTGGGTTGGCATTTCCCGAGCGTTAGGGGGAGGCCTACACTGTTCAGTGGGTCCCTGTGCATTGTCATGCCGTGGGGGCCCCTGACCGCAGAGCCTGTCTCCGAGTTCCTCATGTTGGCAGAAGGACGCTGCCTCCTGCTCGGTGGATGTGGCTCTTCACCCCCTGGGCGTCTAGGGCTGTGGGGTTGTTGCCCGGACCTATTCTGCCTCGGGCGCGGGGGATTGTCTCGACTAGCCTGAGACGGAGGCTGGGGCTCAAGATCCCTAGGTGGGACATCATCCTGAGGCATAGGTGGCTGCTCCGACCTCTGAGGGCTTACTGGCTGGAGCAGAGGACTAGGATTGGGACCCCTTTGAGGTGGCCCATTTGGTGGCTGATCTGGCTGGGAGGCTAGCGCATCCTGATTCCTAGCCAGCTGAATGGATGCTTCAAGGGTTGCCATGGCATCCCTTTGTCGACAGTCCATCTCCGCCTGCCGCTCGCTCAGCTCCTGACGCTGGCGCTCTATCTCCCTTTGATGCGACGCCATTACCTCGGCAGCATTCTCTTGATTGGCCCTCAGATTGGCCAAATCATCTTGAAACACCCCCAGTGTTGCCTTCAGGGACTCAGAATCCAAATCCTCCTCATCAAACTCCAAATGAGGTTCGTCTTCAGCTACATTTGGGGGAGGAGGCTGGGATGGTGCAGCGGCAGCCTGTCCAGTCTGCTTGGTAGTTTTTTCCATTAGATTCTTTGTCAAGCTCTCAATGAAAGTACCATAATGTTGACCCTAGTTTTGGTCAACGACACGGAGTCAAATAAACAATAGGAGATTAGTCCAATGCTTGAGAAAACAATCTAATAGAAAGTAAAGGACACAAAGAATTATAGTGGTTCGGCCCTAGTGATTGGTAATGACCTACGTCCACTTGATACTATTATTAATATTGAGCTTCAAATGTGTGATCAAAGAACTAGGGTTCTTGAGTTTCACAGACCTTAGAAGGAGAAAACAATACAAACGATGAATAATAGTAATGAAATTTGGAGGAAGATCAAAAAGAAGATCCCTCCTTGAGCTATTTCTTGTATATTTATAGGCTCAAGGAGGGTTACAGGAGTCAATTAATCATATATTTCCTTAATAAACAGATCTTCAGGTTATAATGAAGAGATATTCTCGGATATCATTACAACGGTACAGATTTATACATAAATATACGGAGTATACGACCAGGCTGGTCGTATATAAAACTTGAACTTCGCATATGGAAATATCTTTGGTCGATAGGCGAGCAGCATCTCTGCCATGTGTCGGCCACGTGTCAAAAATTCTTGCCACGTCATCAACAACTGTTTTTTTTTATAAACACATCTAATAACAAATCATAATTTTGAGAATATTTTCATCTTATTTGAAAAATGGGAAAAATATTTTTTCTCTCTGAACTATAACAATTGTAGATTTTTGTCCTCTCATTTTTTTTTTGCTTGGCAAAAATACCTCTGAATTATAATATTTTTAAACGTTTGCCCCTTCCGTCCAAAAAAGTAACGGTTTGCTGACGTGGCAGTTAAAAAAATATTTAAAAATAATTTTTTATTAATTCATTGATTTTAAATTATAAAAAATTAATAAAACTTATTTTTAAATTTATTAGATTATATAAAATCCAATAAATAATAAAATCATTAAACATAAATAATTTTTATTCCAAATATAATTTAAAAAAACACTAAACTTAACATTTCCAGACTAAATTATACATTGAACTAAACTAAATTAAAATATTGAGTTTTTTACTTGATTAATTTCTAAATATGTTTAACAATCTACATTTGAAATATATATTTAGTTGAGTTTTTAATTTAATTTAGTTTAAATATTTTAATTTTATTTAGAAATACTGATTTTAGTTTTTTCTTTTTGAATTATATTTGGATTAAATTTTTTTATGTTTATTGAGTTTTTTATTTATTGGGTTTTATATAATTTAATAAATTCAAAAATAATTTTTTATTTTTAAAATGATTTTTATTTATTTTTTCTAATTTAAAATCAAGTAATTAATAAAAAAATATTTTTATATATTTTTAAAATTGTCATGTTAACAAACTATTACTATTTTGGACTGAAGGGACAAAAGTCTACAAATGTTATAGTTCAGGGGGTATTTTTTGCCAAGCAAAAAAATTCAAAAGTCTATAAGTACTATAGTTCCGAGGGAAGAGCATTTTGTCCTTGAAAAAATTTAAGACTATTTTCTACCATATTAATAAATGGAAATATACTCACATTAATTTTTGTTTATATAGAGAATATAAGCAGTAATTTCATTTAGAATAAATACAATTTTTTCAAGCTGAATATTACTATTACCATATCATGTCCCTCAAAATTTCCATGTTATTAAAAATTCTTCTAAACTATTCTATTTACTGAGTTTCGAGATTTGTGTAACTTTTCGTCCTGTGTGTATAATTCAAGTAATAAGTTATTTAAAAATTAAAAATATAAAAAAATCATTTTTACTAGATTAAAAAAATTAATTTAAATTAAACAAAATATAAAATATTAAAAACAACTTAATTTAAATAAATTATTTTAAGAAAGGTATTTTAAAATATTAAAAATATTTTCAAAATTAAAAAATGCTTTTAACTTATATAATCTAAAATAGAAAAAATGATCAAATACATTGACATCAAGAACGACACTAATATCGTCAAGAACTTTGTTAACAAGAACAAAAATCCATCAACAAGAATAAGAAGACAAATTTGTAAGTTCATAAAAAAACAATATCAATGTTCAAAATTCTATTAAAATCCAAATAACCAATCATACACCCAATTAGAATGTGAAATCTAAATAATAGCCAAAATACAAATGACAATTGCTCAAAATCATAAACAAAAACTGAAATTTAAATACCCAAAATACAAACAACAATTACTCAAATTCATAAACAAAAATTGAAATCAATACCCAATACCCAATTCATATACAAAATCTGAAAATCACAAATATCCTCCCATATCATAAACAACAAATCAGTCTTCCCCACTTAGCCCTAATCTGACCATTGAGCCCTGAAATTAACTTTGAATTAAACATAGCAACAAAGAACAAATAGGAAGCAAAAGTTGAATTTTTTTTTAGATTAAAAAATAATCTAGATGTATAACAATCCTAATGCAGAATAAACAAATTGTTATATATAATAAATTAATTGGATCGAATATTTGTACCTCTAACCATTACTATTGATAGTCTCAATCTATAAGCTTTAGATCTACAAAAGAAAATAAGAGAAATTAGAACGAGTACATAAGCTTCCAAGCTCTCACTAACTTTTTAGATGGAGTTATTGAAAGACAAAAAATAAGCAGTGAGCTTGGGGACTGGTACCCTATATTTATAAGGTGAGACATTTCATCATAGTCTCTGCCACAAATTGAGATATTTTCTCAATCAGTTGGGATATACAAAATCGAGTAACAAATAATGTTGACCATTAATTAGAATAGTTGCTAATCAATAAAATATTAACTTTGATATATTAAATAAATTTAAATCAATTAGTTGTACCATAATTGATTTTATATACCATATAAATAAATATTCTAACATTCTCTCACTTGGTCAGCATTTAAATTGATGTATTACTTCAGCTCAATGATTATCCTTGTTAGATAATAAACACATGAATCATGGCGATATGTCATCTTTTATGACGAGTATTATCTTCTATGTAGTGCAATATATTTATTACATAAGAATGTATTTTATGTGATTATGTACTTAAACGAATAGACCCTATGTGTTATTCAGGTCATATGAAGATAAAAATTTCTCAAATAAAATTAAGATGCGCATAAATATAAGAAAACATCAAAATAAGAGTTTTCAGTTTGTACAATAAATTTACATAAGGGAACCAAGTCCCATGTTCACTACATGATCCTTGAATTTATTAGGTGGCAAGCCTTTTATCATAGGATCAGCAATCATCAATTCAATGCTAATATGTTGAATGACAACTTTATTTTCTTTAACACATTCTCTCACGACTAAGTACTTTATGTCAATGTGTTTGCTTCGACTACCACTTTTGTTGTTCTTAGCCATGAATACAACATCAGAATTGTCACAGAACATTCTCAATGACCTAGATATGGAATCTACAACTCTAAGACTGGAAATGAAACTCTTTAGCCATACACCATGCGATGTAGCCTCAAAACATGAAAAGAACTAAGCTTCCATAGTAGAAGTAGCAGTCAAGGTCTATTTGTTACTCTTCCATGATATAGCTCCACCGACAAAAATAATACGTAACCAGAGGTTGATTTACGTGAGTCACAGCCAGCAAAGTCTGAATTTGAGTAGCCAACTACTTCCAGGTTGTCGATTCGTCTCAACATGAGTTTATAATCCTTAGTACCCTACAGGTACCTCATAACTTTCTTTGCAACTTTCTAGTAGTCTAACCCCGGGTTACTCTGAAATCTTCCTAGCATTCCGACAACAAAGGCAATGTCAGGTTTTGTGCACACCTGAGCATACATTAAGCTTCCAACATCAAAAGCATATGGGATGTTCTTCATTTCTTCCTTTTCAAAATCATTCTTTGGATATTGGCTCAAATTTAATTTATCACCCTTAACAATAGGAGCAACACTTGGTGAACAATATTTTATCTGAAATCTCTCTAAAATTTTGTTAATGTAGGCTTAATGCCAATGACATAAGACGCATCACCCATATCCTGCATCTCAAAGTTCTTTGAGAGAAATTGCTTCACCTCATGTAGCATGCCCCTATCATTGGTTGCAAGAATAATATCGTCCACATATAAAACAAAAAAAAACAAATTTTACTCCCATTGACCTTCTAATATATACATTGATCTATGACATTCTCTTCAAATCCAAAAGAAGAGATGACATCATGAAATTTTAAATACCAGTGGCGAGACACTTGTTTTAAATCATAAATGGACTTCTTAAGCTTGCACACCAAATGCTTACCATCACTAGAGGAGAATCATTCTGGTTGTTTCATGTATACCACCTCTTCTAGGTCACCATTCAGGAAAGTAGTTTTCACATCCATCTGTTGCAGCTCTAAATCGAAATGAGCAACTAATGTTAGGATAAATGTGAGGGAATCTTTCTTAGATACTAGAGAAAAAGTCTCCATGTAGTCAATTCCTTATTTTTGAGTGAATCCCTTAGCATCGAGTCTCGCTTTGTGTCTCTCAATGTTGCCTAATGAGTCTTTCTTTGTTTTGAAGACCCATTTACACCTAGTAGTCCTCGCCCCATTAGGCAACTCAACAAGATCCCACACTCCGTTGCTATTCATAGAATTCATTTCTTCCTTCATGGAATTATACCAAATTTCACCATTATTTGCTATTCATAGCTTGTGAAAACGTTTCTGGATCATTTTCGACTCCAATATTGTATTCAGATTCTTGCAAATACACAACGTAGTCACTAGGTATCGCCGATTTTGTTGTCCTAGTGGATCTTCTTAAGGCTACACCAACAGGCTCTAAGGGAGCGGGTGGTTTAGCTTGTTGTTCAACAATTATAGGCAACTCTTGAACAACTTGATCCATTTGAACTTCATCATCGACTTATGGATCTTCAACAATTGGTTGTGGTGGTTCAACATCCATTTGGACTTCAGGGGTGTTATCAACCACAATCAATCTTGCTCTTAAGGTGGAGGGTTCTGAAGGATCTTTCTTAGAACCTAAGTCCTATGATTGATCACTCCCACCAGTCAAAACATTTTCAAGAAATTTTGCATTCCTTATTCCACAATCCTAGAGCTATGAGACGGGCAATAAAACTTGTAACCTTTAGACCTTTCAACGTATCTAATAAAGTATTCACTTATAGTCTGATTTTTTTTCTTGTGGATTGTATATCCTAACTTCAGATGGGCATCCCCAAATGCGTACATGTTGCAAACTTGGTTTCCAACCTTTCCATAATTCATAAGGAGTTTTAGAGAATGCCTTGGTTGGAACTCAGTTTAATATGTACACGGATGTCTTTAGATCTTCAGTCCACAATGATTTAGGAAGATTAGAGTTGTTGCTAAGCACACTCCGCACCATGTCCATTAATTTTTGGTTTCTCCTTTCTGCAACACTATTTTGCTCGAGTGTACCGGACATGGTATATTGGGAAACAATCCCATTTTCTTTAAGAAACTTTGCAAAAGGGCCAAGTGCTTGTCCATCTTCAGTGTATCTACCATAATATTTTCCACATCTATATGATATCACTATCTTTATTTGCTCGTTGCATTATTTCTCTACTTTAGCTTTAAATATCTTAAAGACATCTTTTAATTTGCTTATTGAAGGATTTAAAATACAATGTTTTTAAGTTTTCAGCCTATTACTAATTTGTTTCTCTCTCTCATTTTTTTACTATTTTTTCTCTTACTTACGTTGACTCCTTCACCTTTCTTTTGATTTCTTTTTTCTCTTTTTTACCATTGTAATGTTAGGCAATTTACTTCCTTTTTTTATAGGGTATTATTTTTATTTAAAATTTTTAGTTATCTCTGTAACTATATATATTTGCTAAAATAATCATTTATATAACTTTATTCTAATTTATAATATATTTGTTAAAAGAAAATTTAGAAGAAAAAAATATTTTATCGAATAAAGATGTTACACCCAGATTTCGGGCATGAGATTGTGATCCTGAAATCTAGGCTCATTATGTGTAAGCTCGAGATGACACGGTCGTCGTACGTCTTTTCAGTTAAACCGTTTCTGTAAACGGCGACCTCGAAGGGCGGGGGGGTATGTAGCCTCGAAAATGCTTCAAGCTCGAAAATAGCATGGTGTGACATTTGGATATATCCTTGAACCATTCCTTGCCTTCCGGAATGGTTCGAGCTCAGAATGTGTGAGTTCGAATGTGGCGACATCGTCAATATCTATTTGTTTCGAGCATAGGCAAAGTTAGGCGGCGAGCTCATGATCGATTGTTAGTCTCGAAGATTTGATGGATCTCGTATCTGAGTTAATCAGTTATATGTGAACATATTTATTGCTGTACAATCTCATTGTTTAAGGGATATTATTTAATCTGTTATCCGATCCCACATTTTATGGGACGTTTCCATGTATGTAGGAAATAATGCATTAAATAGCATTATATTAATTGATTTGCAGAATATCTTCCCGAGATATGTGGGAATGAATTCTGCAACCTCCTCTATAAATAGAGAAGGAGACTCCATTTTTAAATGATCGATTTATGATTTATGGAAAGAAAACTCTGGGCAACTATTCTCTGAAAAGTTTCCAGAAAACTCCCAAGTTCTAATAACATAGACTCGTGGACTAGGTAGATTTAACTGCTGAACCACGTAAAAAACCTCTTGTGTTCATCTTTTTCTATTTCCTCCAATATTTTCTTATTTAATTGCTCTCCTATTTAAGTTCACGAAAAACGGCGTCAACATTTTGGTGTTTTCATTGAGAGCCATTAAACAGTGCGTGAATTTGTTTAGTCAGAAAGCCTCTCGAATTAGAAATGGTTGCAAATGATCCCAATATTCCTGAAGAGGAGATCTTAGGTAAAGCTAAGTACCCCCGGCGCCCTGGAAAACAGCCTATGGTGAGTCTTGATCCCGATGAAAGAAGTGCTTCATCTGACTCTCGGGGACCACTTGCTCCCAGAGCCGACGAGGACATGTACTACAATCCCGAGAGATATGTCCCGATAGTGGAACTTGAAAATCGTCAACTGCATAAGCAGTTGACAAAAGCTAAGAAATGCAATGAAGAGCTAGCCAGACTAGCTGCTGAAGCACATGTGGCTCAGGCCCCACCCCCTCAAGATGCACAGGCTTCGCCTCCGCGGGACGTTCACGTCCCACTGCGTAGGCCTCGAGGACGACCACACAAAAATGTAGCCACCCGAAGAGCAGAGCAACCTCCTCCACCAGCAGAGCAGCCTGCTCCACCGAGACCCCGGAGAGGTAACCGGGCTGAAGGTCCTACCAACTCAACTGCAGAGGCACCAGCCGGAGTAGGGAATAACCGATCCCCCTCAGAGGCTCGGACCCAAAATCCTAGTACTGCGCAGAATGTTTCAGAACCTGATCGAGCAAATTCAGGGCCTTCTAGGCCCCGTAATGGATGGGAGCCACCTTCTCCAATAAGGCATCCACCATCGCCAATAAGGCATCCCTCGCCAATTTGGTGAGATGCGCAACCGGCCCATCGCGACAGGGAAAGGCGAGCTGGACAAAAACATGGGAATAGTGGAACTATTAAGGAGCGTAGGGGTCCCCATCCCGCGAGAAGCCAAGTGTCTCAATCTCAAACTATCGAGACAAGGAGGCCAGCAAGAAACCCATCTCGAAATAGCCATGCAACAAGCCATGTCAGCAAAGGCTCGGGTGACACTAGGTCTGTGAGTATATACAACCCAGAGCCTAGGAATGCTAGAAATCGAGAAGATCACCCAGATTCAAGGGATCATCTAAACCACAATCGAGGGCATGATAATCCCCCGAATCCAGATTTGAGAGATCATCTCAACAGGCGCAAGCACCCCGCGCACGAGGCATGGAACTGGAGTTGTAATCAACGATAACCAGTTCCCCCTGATTCAGGCCAGATCTCTCGTAGATCCAGTCCAAGAAAGGATCGAACAGTTGGAAAGAGCATTCAGGCTCTTGTAGAACGAACGTAGCTTGGAACGGGACGAGGAGTTTGATGAAGAACTCGAGCCTTTTGCCCCGCATATCTCTAGCACCCCATTTCCTCAAGGATTTAGAATTCCTCATGTCCCGCCATTCGATGGAAATTCAGATCCATACAGTCATTTAAGTACGTTCAACACAATCATGCGAGCCAGCAATGTGGGCTACGAGCTCAGGTGCATGCTGTTCCCAGCCTCTCTCACAGGACCAGCAAAACACTGGTTTGAAAAATATAAAAGACAATTGATTGCTTCTTGGGATTAATTATCAAGAGATTTCAAGAAACAATTCAAGGCCATGGTCGGCATTAGACCTGAGGTGTCTACCTTGACCAATGTCCGACAGCAGCCAAATGAGTCACTGAAAAGTTATCTTACAAGGTTTAACTTTGAAGTCTCTCGAGCTCATGACATTGACGACAGTGGCCATTTAATGGCTGTCTGGGCTGGAGTAATGCCTGGAAGTCCTCTCTGGGAAGATATGCAAAGAAAACCTGTAAGGTCCTTAGCCGAGTTCAATCGACGAGCTCAAAGGTTAGTTAATGTAGAAGAGGCGAGGTCAGCATTGAATATGACCTCTCAGCCCATAACTACAACAGCAAACGCAAACTCTGCCTCGACCTCGGTGGACCCTACGACCTCAAAACCCCCTGGGGACAACCCTTCTAAAAGAAAGAAGAATGAGGGGAATAATCCTGAGGCGGCTGGGGGAAAGAAGAAGAAAAAGGAAAGATACTTCACCGTATACAAGGTGTATACCAAGCTCAATGAGTCTCGGGAGAATATCTACCTGGCTAATGAAAACCAGGTCCCTTTCAGATGACCTGACCCCATGAGAAACCAAAAGGCAAAAAGAGATTCCAACAAGTACTGCAGATTCCATAGAGATATCGGACATACAATAGATGAATGCAGGCAATTAAAAGATGAGATCGAAGGTCTAATCTTGAGAGGATATTTGAGGCAGTATGTAGAAATCAGAACCCCAATCAGGCTTCCGCCAGCCAGAGGGCAGCAGCTGCACCACCTGCCCAGAATAACAACTCCCGAGCAAGGGAAGATGAACGACTCCCTCTGATTGATGGAGAAGATGTCATAACCATCTCTGGGGGACCCCATATTGCAGGGTCGGGCAGAAATGCCCAGAAAAGATACGTGAATGAGATGGAAACTAGTGAAGGGTCTCCCTATGAACCTGAACCCAGAGCTCCAAAACAACAAAGGGTTGAATCTCAACCCATAACTTTTACTGAGGATGACGTGTCTCATGTACAGTTCCCTCATAGTGACCCGCTGGTCATCACCCTTCAGCTCATGAACAAGAGGGTACACCGAGTCCTGATTGATAATGAGAGCTCAGTAAATATCCTCTACAAAGCCACTTTAGAAAAGATGGGACTCGCGCTTCACGACCTAAAAGCCTATGCAACTATGTTGTACGACTTTTTAGGATAAAGGATTGCATGTATGGGATCCATCAAACTCCCTGTAACCTTGGGAGACTACCCAGTCTCGATAACCAAGATGATGGAGTTCGTAGTGGTGGATCTTCCATCGGCCTATAACGTGCTGCTCGGGAGACCCGCCCTAGTAGGGTTGGGGGCAGTTTCGTCTGTTAGACATCTGGCCATCAAGTTCCCAACTTATAGTGGCATCGGGACTCTGAAAAGGGACCAGCTCGCAGGGAGGGAATGCTATAGCATTTCTGTTAGAGGGAAAAAGCAGACAAGTGCACAAACACTCTTTGTAATTCAGAATAAGGATGGGACGATCTTCGAAATAGATGAAGAAATCGATCCTAGAATAGAAGAAAGGGATGACCTCGAGCCCCTAGAGAAGCTCGAAGAAGTCCAGCTTGAAGAAGCCGATCCCCCAAAAACTGTGAAGGTAGGGAAAAACCTTTTAGAAAAGACAAAGTAGCAATTAATTTGCTTCTTGAGGGAGAACCAGTATGTTTTCGCATGGTCACATTCAAACATGGTAGGGATAAGTCCGAATGCGATTAGCCATGCACTTAACATCAACAAGAGCTTTCCCCCGAAGCAGCAAAAGCGAAGACTCCTGGACGATGATAGGAAAAAAGCCTTGAAGGAAGAAGTCGACAGATTAAAGGTGAACCGGTTTATACGAGATGCCTTCTACCCTGATTGGGTCGCCAACCCGGTCTTGGTTCTGAAACCTAACGGAACATGGCGAACTTGCATCGACTATTTCGATCTCAACAAGGCATGCCCTAAGGATTGTTTTCCCCTACCTTGGATCGATCAGCTCGTAGATGCCACAACTGGGCATGGTCTTATGTCATTCATGGATTCCTACTCTGGATATAACCAGATCGCCATGCATGCACCGGACCAAGAGCGTACGAGTTTTGTAATAGATAAAGGGTTGTACTGTTACAATGTCATGCCTTTCGGGCTCAAATATGCTGGAGCGCGTACCAGAGGCTTGTAAACAGGATGTTCTCCAAGCAGATAGGTAACAACATGGAAGTGTATGTTGATGATATGTTAGTCAAATCTAAACATAACAAGAACCATGTGGACGACCTCAAAGAATGCTTCGCCGTGTTACGAAAATACAACATTAAACTCAACCCACAAAAATGCTCTTTTAGAGTATCGTCGGGAAAGTTTCTGGGCTTCATAGTTAATGCACGAGGAATAGAGGTTAATCCTGACAAGATCCAGGCTCTAATTGACATGCCCTCACGTCAAAAGCATAAAGATGTCCATAGCTTAACTGGACGGATGGTGGCATTAAGTAAATTCATCTCGAAATCTACAGACCACTGTCTTCCATTTTTCAACCTTTTGAGAGGGGGCAAAAAGTTCGAGTGGACAGAGGAATGCGAGCTTGCATTTCAAGAGCTAAAGAACACACCTCGCAGAACCTCCCATCTTGTCGAAGCCTATCACATGAGAAATCTTGTACCTATATCTCGCTACAACCGAGCACGCCATCAGTGTCGTGCTCATCCGAGAAGATCAAAAGGTACAAAAACCAGTGTACTATGTCAGCAAGAGGTTACTGGGGGCAGAATCGAGATACCCGTTAATGGAGAAGTTGGCTCTTAGCCTAATTCACTCATCTCGAAAAGCTCTGACCTTACTTCCAAGCACACCCCATCCATGTGCTAACTGACCAACCATTACGGAAAGTCTTGTCAAAGCCAAAAGCCTCGGGTCGATTATTAAGATGGGTTGTTGAGCTCGGACAATTCGAGATCACTTGTCATCCTAGAATGACCATAAAAGAGCATGCTCTGGCAGACTTCATTGTGGAATGTACAGGAGTATCTAACGATGAAGTTATAACCCCAGCCCGCGAGCTGTGGAAACTTTATGTCGATGGATCTTCCAACGAAAATGGATCAGGGGCAGGAATCATATTGATCACTCCAACTGGAAGTCGATTTCACTCTGCCTTGAGGTTTGGCTTTGAAGCGTCTAACAATGAGGCTGAATACGAAGCTCTATTGGCAGGACTTCGAATAGCCAAGGAGCTCAGGGCTAAAGCGATACATTGCTATAGTGACTCGCAGTTGGTGGTCAACCAAATCTTAGGGGAATACCATGCTCGTGGAACAAAGATGGCTGCATATTTAGAAAAAGCGAAAGCAACACTCAAAAATTTCGAGTTCTATGCGATAAAGCAGGTTCCCCGAGAGAAAAACTCAAATGTGGACGCCCTGGCCCGACTCGCCACATCCGGCGAGGTCGATGCGCTGAATGTTGTGCCAATTGAGCACTTGTCGACACCCAGTATTAGCGAGCCTGAACAGGAAGATGTCTGCATGATTAACTCCAAACCAACTTGGATGACCCCAATAGTTGATTACCTCGAAACCGACATTCTCCCAGCAGAACAGAACAAGGCTTGGAAACTGATGTATCAGATTCCCAGATACACTATTGTGGAAGGAAGGTTATATCAGAGAGAATATTCTATGTCGTTACTCTGATGTGTGACTCCACCCGAAGCCAAGAAAATCCTAGAAGAAATTCATGAAGGATTTTGTGGAGACCACATTGGGGCATAGTCTAACAAAGAAATATAATAAGGCAAGGATACTTCTGGCCCACTATCAAGGTAGACACATTCGAGTATGTCAAAAAAATGCGATAAACGCCAGCGATTTGCTACAATTTCGTGAGCTCCTCCATCTGAGCTAACTATGATGACCTCCCCATGGCCATTTACGGTGTGGGGAATTGATCTCATAGTCTCATTGTTGATCGGCGAAGGTGGAGTTAAGTATGCAATAGTCGCGGTCGATTATTTCACAAAATGGACCGAGGCCGAACCTCTGGCAACGATTACCTCGAAAAAAGTCTTGGACTTTGTGGTAAAAAACATCATCTGCCGATATGGAATGCCAAGGAAAATAGTATCAGATAATGGTATCCAATTCGACAGTGAATTATTTACCAATTTTTGTGAGAAAAACGGGATAATGAAGAGCTTCTCCTCTGTTGCCCATCCTTAAGCAAACTGCCAAGTTGAAGCTGTGAGTAAGACTCTCAAGAGTTCTATGAAAAAGAAATTGGAAGAAGATAAGGGAAAATGGCCCGAGGAGTTGCCCCAAGTCTTGTGGGCATATCGAACTACGACTCGCACTTCAACAGGACATACCCCTTTTTCTCTGGCATATGGATGAAAGGCCATGTTACCAATCGAGGTCGAAATACCCACTATTTGTAGCCATGCTTATAATCAAGCCTCGAACCAATCCCAGCTTGAAGTAAGTCTGGACCTTATTGAAGAAAGACAAGATGAAGCTCAACTGAAGAACGCATCATATCAACAACAAGCTGCCCGATATTTTAATAAAAAGGTTCGGAACAGGAAATTCAGAGTGGGAGACTTGGTGTTAAGGCGTGTGTTCCTAGTTATGAGGGACCCAGCCGCTGGCGTGCTCGGGCCCAATTGGGAAGGACCTTACCAAATCGAATCAGTTATTCGACCTGGCGTTTACAAATTGGCGAGATTAAATAGAGAATTGGTACCATGAGCATGGAATGACGAACATCTACGACCTTACTATCAATAGTGTAGGAATGATGTCTCCCTGTAACCATGCTTGTTCATCTTTACAAAGTTTTTGTTGATAAGTTTTTCAATTTTGAATAAAGTTCATTTTTGTTTCAATATGTTGTATTTTTTGCAAACTCTCTTAATTTAATAACCTATGGTCACACCATAGGATATTAAGGGGGCATCACTGGTATATATACCATAAGTTTGAAAAAATGAATAACTCAAGCATAGCATACACGAAAACAAACAAATGTTTGGACCATTAACCCGACATAAAAGCTAAAAGTGTATTCTAAAAATAAAGTGTTTGGATGTAACCAAATGCGCGAGCAAAGATAATTTGGACATAACTAGATTATTAAAAATAAAGTGTTTGGATATAACCAAATGCGCGATCAAAGATAATTTGGACATAACCAGATTATTAAAAATAAAGTGTTTGGATATAACCAAATGCGCAAGCTAAGATAATTTGGACATAACAAAATTATTAAAGATAAAAGTGTCTGGATATAACCAGATACGAGCTAAAATAGTTTGGACGAAACTAGATTATTACAAGTGTAAGGATTACAAACCAGATACGAGCTAAATAAGTTTGGAACAAACCAGCTAAAATCAATCGACACAAGTGGGAAAAAATTAACCTACTGCGAGCTAAGTCAATACCGAGGCCGGAGTATTTTGCAACAAAAGTTTCAACCTCACAACTTTGGGGAGCTACCCGAGGACGAGGAAAAGAAACTAGAAAGGCAGGATATAACTAAACTACCTATCTTACACGCCATATAAGTACTTTCGAAGTGCATGGTAAAAGTAAGTTCTGACCTTGACAAATAATGAGATTGGATACAGATATATCTAGCAAACTATGCGAGAATGCATGGAAACTCAAGTCTAAATCCAACATGTGTTTGCATGGATAAAAAAACATAAAGCAGACTTTTAATATAAAAATTGCTTAAAATATTTCGATCAGAGAGATGTAAAGAAAAAATATAAAATTAAGACAAACATGGTATTAAAAATATCAAAAGTAGCTCTCTTACGAGCTGTAAAATGTTTTAGCCTCAAAGGCATGAATAACAAATGCTGTAAACTATTACAAAAGGTTAAGAGGGATGCAGCCCATGATCGAGGTTTAGGAGGCGGGAGCACTCTCCTTAGCCTTCTCAGCATCCTCCTTAGCCTTCCCCCAAGCAGCTTCCTCTACCTCCAGCCGAGCTTGCCATTTGGCCAGAAAATCGTCCTCAAAAGAGCCTAAGAAGCTTGAGTCGAGATCGACATTGCTAGCCCAGATCCTGTACATAGCCAAGTCGACCACCCGATCCTTCCTCTGCTTGAATTCTTCGAGAAGATGAGCCTTTTCACCCTCTATTATCTTGAAGGTGGCCTTTTTCTCCTCCTCGAGCTTGGCATTCAGCTTCTCAAGCTCCTCAACCCTGAAGCTCTTCTTTTTGAGCTCGGCCTTCACCTTCTCGATCTCAGCCTCCAGCTTTGACCTTGCGGCCTTAAACTCGTCAGCGAGCTTGAGCTGGAGATCCTTCAACTCCTTAGCATAGGACATGCTCGTGTGAACCTCATTGTTCAGCTTATAATTTAGCTAATCAACTACAGTAAGAGCCTAACACACAAACAAATCAAGTTAGAGCATGCACCAAATAAAATTATAACAAATAATGAAGTGAGAGAAGTTACCGAGGAGATGAGCTCGGTACTTTTGTCATAAAGGACATTAGAGTCCCGAGCATTGACCAGGAACTGCCATTGAGGAGCCCCAAGACTGCTGATTCTTTGGCCTACTCGAGAAAGGACTTCTGATCCAAGGGTGGCCCCGTGAGTCCCGGCAGCGTTGTCGATAATATACTCATCAGAATGAGTAGAAATCGACAACAGGCTTCCCTAATTGATCGCTGGCTTCTTCGGAACTGAGCCGAGCGTTGGCAGAATCTGAATAGCAGGAACCAAAGGAGGGGCATCTGTCGTAGGAATGTCGACCTGGGGAGTGGGGTCCGCGGCTAGGCTCGTAACAATAGGAACTGGGGGAGGAGGAGTCTTCTCGATCCTTTTAGGGACCTTAGCAGGCCGAACAGAATTTTGTGAGGCTCTCGGGCGCTTGCTATGCTTGGCCCCCTCACCACTGGCGAGCATATTCTCGAGGTCGGAGTCCATAGTACCTGCATGATCAAATCACATTAGAAAACGATCTCAAAATGCTAAAATTACCATAAAGCATACAATTAAAGGAATTAAAGACAAGTGACAAGGAACCCTGCTGGAACTCTCCCCTGAGCTCGTGCTTGGCAACCAAGTAATTCCCCTATCTTCAGAGGAGGCTGGGGGAGTCCCTTCCCTATACGTGGAAGTCAACCTCGAAAGGTCCCTATAGTCTTTTGTCCCGTATTGGACAGCTATTCCATCCCAAACCTCATTCAGACTATACATTGTGTCATATTTCCCTAGCCAACTATCATACCTATGGACCCTATCATCTACCCAAGACCATACATAAAACTTGTTCCTATCATCTGGGCATAAGATCAGGGTGTTGGGTTTATGCTTAAGTAGGGTAGGAGACCACAAGACCGAGCTAAGAATGACCTTACCTCTGTCACTCGAGCTCGAGGCCTCGTCGTTGGCATCATTCCCCGAACACTGACTCATGCGACGCTGAGTTGGAGGTCGTGATTTCGAGCTTCGCCTCAGAGGAAGCTTATCAGTGGGGAGTGGCACAAACTCCCACTTGGTATACTTCTTGTAGGCAGTATCATCTGTTGATTGGTCCTTCTCCAGGAGACCACAGGCTCGAAGCTTATCTTCATGAAGAAGATAAGACAGGGAGAGCCTGCCATATGGAAGCTGGAGCAAAGCCTCTATGTGCTCCTTCATTGCGTCCGTGGGGGTAGGAAGGTGATATTTGGCTGAAGAATGGAACATTATAAGTAATTCGAGCCTAAGAAAAAGTCGAGCATGAAAAGAAATAGGATCGTAAACTTACGGATTTGTCTGAATGAATAATATTTACAGGGAGCCAGGCCGTCTGTCCAAAAGAACGCCTGCTTGACGTTAGGAGGATGGTTGGGTATGTCCTCGAAGATATTCTTCTCCCTGGGGTAACTCGAAAGGTAGTAGAAGCCATCTCCTCCCCGAGCTCGGGAGGGGTTTCTTTTCAAGCAAAAGAGATATAGAATCTCTCTTGGCGAAGGCCCTTCCCACTTCAGCTCGAGGTATAGCGACCTCAGGGCTGACAAGACCCTGTATGAGTTGGTCTGGAGTTGAAAGAGCGCGAGCCCAACAAATTCTAGAAAGTCCTTAAAAAAGGACTTCAAGGGAAATAGAGCCCCTGCCTTCATATTCTCGCGACTCCAGGCCGCGAGCTTCAATTTATTATCATGGCGGTCGTCTCCCGGGGCGTAACAACTTCGTTCATTGGAGGTCGGAGTTCGACACCTCAGCGAGCCGGACAATCCTAGGCCATGGCGAGCTAGGATGTTGGAGATCTGTCCCAATGAAGAAACCGAGCTCCAATAATGTTCTGCCTCGAACATTTCTCCCCTAAACGTAGGAATGGAAGTAGGTTTCGAAGTGGAGGGATGATTTGATGAATCCTCCATCAGTGTGAAACTGAGGTCACACGACTTGAAGGCAACAATGACTTTGAGCTTGGGGTCGAGAGGAATTGGTCTGGGCTCGGGGTCCGGGTTTGGATAGATCGCGACTCAAATTTTTTTCCTCTTTCTCTCTTCGACCTTGTCGATTTGGCATCGAAAGTGAACTCGAGTATCCTCTTGCTCACACATCACTTCGTGCTCACGAATCAGTCGCTGATTCCGAGTAAAGGGCAACTCTGGGCTCGAAGTTGTCGGTGAGTAAGGAATCGCGAGTACTGACCCCCACCATTTTTCCAAATTCCGCGACATCTAGCAAGAAAGAAAAAGGGTGAGGGCCAAGCACATAAGAAATTAATGATAAAAATCAAGATGGTCCGAGGTCAAATGTTCGAAACCATGGAATAAGCTCGATCAAAAGAACGGAATCAGGCTCGGAAGAAACTTGAGCTATTGAAAGAGTCGAGCCCTGAGTGTGTACTTGACGTGAAGGGGAAAAAGTGGATTTATTTTTTAGAATCTCGGATTTTCAGGGAAAAAGTTGGTGGTTACTTAAAAAAGTGATATTTTTGGGAAACGTGCAATTTAAAAACCCTAATTCCATACCCCATTTCTTGGTCTACACGATATGTTATCCGAAATCTAAATAACATAGTAAAAGAGCCATATTTGCATCTGTTATCCAAAAAATTAGCATTGATGGCGTGGCAAGTGATCCCTGGACACGTGGCTGACACCTGGAAGAGCTCTGCTAGGGTATCGACCAGAGGATGCACTAGAAACAGTAAGCAGCCCAGTCTTACCTGCGACTAGTCTGGTCGATAGTTCCGCATGCAATGTCATATTACTGTAAAGATCTTTGTAGATCCCGAATTTAACTCACACAATCTCCTGAATATCCGATTATTTAGGAGAGAATATTGGCAACAAAATCATGTAATCCCCCTTGAGCCTATAAATAGGAAAAAATGGCTCAAGGAAGGGACTTTGACTTTTGAATTATTTGAGATTAGAGTAATTCTCCTTGGAATATTGTATTGTTCTTCAGAGGTTAGTGAAACTAATTGAACCCTTGTTCTTTGATCACTCCTTTGATTCTTATATCAATAATTGTAACGCCCTGGATAGCCAAGACCGTTACACTGTGTGTTTATAAAGTGCCAGACTTGCTAACCAAGTCGTTAAAGTAAAACGTGTTACTGAAACAGTAGAGGAACTAGGGTTAAAAGTGTTTTGGTCTCAA
Source organism: Humulus lupulus (assembly GCF_963169125.1). NCBI lineage: Eukaryota > Viridiplantae > Streptophyta > Magnoliopsida > Rosales > Cannabaceae > Humulus > Humulus lupulus. Next base: position 216,817,173 of record NC_084793.1, read on the forward strand.
AAGTTACATTTTCATTACTAAACATTGTTTCATTACATGGGATCCCGAAAATGACAGTTTCAAAGGTCATTTACAAAATTTACAAGGTTTAAATACATTAGCGGCCGTACTAAGGCAAAATGAGCAGTTAGGTAGTCTCTGTCCTGACACACTCCTCGACCATGGTGATCGAACGGCTGGCTATGTACATTACACCTCGGAGCTCTCCACCTCAGGCTTGGTCCAGCTTGCCCTTGCCCTTACCTGCACCACGAAGCACCCGTGAGCCAAGGCCCAGCAAGAAAACACAGCAATGACAGAGCATTAACAATTAGCAATCAAGTCATTTACTCATATAGCATCTCATAAATTCCAAGTATATCATCATTCAAGCATACCACCTACTAAGGATTTCATCTCATAAAACATAATGCACAGACGATAACCAGGGCTAGCGCCCACAGGCTGCTCCCTCTGTTATCCTAATGTTTCTGGCTCCCGGTGGCCAATTCGCGCCCCGTGCGCTAAAATTATGAACGGTACTCTTAGACCGCTTATACATGTCCCTTGGCATAATACCAACGATGACACAATACAACTCTCGGGAGCACTTAGTCCCATTCACAACCATATATTCGGGTGCGGTTTTCTTACCTTTAGCTTTCAAATGAGTTAGTTACGGGCGATACTCCTTGAGCGCGATCCGATCCTCAAGCCCTAGCTCAGTACCTAGTCACAACCATGAAGGAAGACACCATTAACAACCTTAAATGAGTTCCCAAGCCAAGTTCTAGTACTCGGAACATTGAACTTCACCAAATATAGTAAAAGACTCAACCCCGAGCACCTTAGGTTAAATTTCCAAGCCTAAAATCTCAAAATCCCAAAATCCCTTAAGCGCCCCGGCATAGGCCACCCATGCCGCGGCATGGCCCCCAAACAGAGCCATCCCAGGCACAAAAACAGGTAAGGGCCGCGGCATTGCTTGGACCATGCCGCGGCCCGCCCTTCTTTCTCAGCATGCAACACCCCTTGAAGGGCCGCGGCTCACCAAGAACCATGCCGCGGCCCGACCCTTCGAACCCAGAAAAAATCACCATTTTCAATCTCCAAACCTCACCTAAAGCTATCCCAAAGCCCCCAAACCAAAACCAATTAATAATAACAACATAAGAATGATTTAGACAACACAATCCAACCAAAAATCCAGCCTAAGACTCACCAAAACCCCAATTCCAACTTCTGAAATTTCAACCCATAGAACTCAAAACCAGCCATGATAACTCTCAAATTCAACCATCAAACTGTAATTTAAACCTTACCTCAGTTGTAGAATCGATTTTCCAAGAATCCCCTGACCTATCTTCAAAGTCCCTAGCCTCAATTTCCACCTTGAATGTCAAAACCATAACCATTTAAAACTCAGTCATTTCTTTAAGTTCCTAACCCCAAAAACGAAAATTCAAAACTTACCTTAGCTCTATCTCAGACCTTGATCAGTTCCTGAGCTAATCCTCCAGATTACTTCCTTCAATTCCCAAAGACACAGCTCAATCCCAGCAGTTCCCTCTCAAACTCAGTAGTTTTTCCTTTGTTTTTCTATGTTTTTCCTTCCTTTGGTTTCCTTTGAGCGTGTAAGTGAGCTGAGAGAAGTATACTTAGTCGGTTTGTGTTTTCTTCTAAAGACTTCCTTAAGTCTAACTTATCCTTTAAGTTAATCCCAAGGCTCGGGGTGCCGGAAACGTCCCCGAGGCCAAAACGGTAAAATCCCCCAATAATCCCGCCTAGACATCCTAACCTCAGATATATCTCCAATTATTTATTTTTATCACCCGATAGTCTAAATCACTACCCGATACCTAACATACCCCTGACTTGTCCAAAGTCAATTATAATGCCCCGTTGTGACTTTTCCTGCTACCTAACCCTAGGATCGCCTCGAGTCGCCGGCTGTAGAATTATCCACATCATAATGTGGTTCTCACATATATTTCAAACATATATATATATCATATCATCATATAATATAATCAATTATCATACAAGCATCATTAAACATATAATTACTCATTAAATCACAATTACTCCAGTAATGCCCTCCTGACACACTAATCAAGGCCCTTAAGCCTTATTAGTGAATTTGGGTCGTTACAATAATAGTCTAAGTGGACGTAGGTTATTACCAGATCCTGGGGCCGAACCACTATAAAAATATCGTGTTCTTATTACTTTTTGTCATTACGTTCTTCTCAATACATTCATTCACATCAAGAATATTCTGACTCCGTGTCAGTTGACCAAAATCTGGGTCAACATTCTGGTGCTTTCATTGAGAGCTTGATTTATCATTGTTGAGAAAATCAATGGCGAAAACTGGAAGGAAAGCTGGATAGGCGGCCGCTGCTGCGCCATCAAACCCACCTCCTCCTCCCCCTGCGAGCGTGGCAGAGGATGAGCCACATCTGGACTTTGAGGAGGAAGAGATGGATGATGCAATGCTGAAGAGTACCCTTGAGGCGGCCTTGCAACTAGCAAGGAATCAGGCCGCACCTATTTTGCAGCCTGACCAACCTGTCAATGGGCCACCCCAGAGGGGTCCTAATCCCAGCCCACCAATCCAGCCTTTGAGTCCGCAAAGGCCCGAGCAGCCTCAGGTGCCCCATGACGATGTCCCACTAGACCCTGAGGCGCAGCCACCATCCCAAGCTGGTCGCAGCAATCCCCCGCAACAGAGGCAGAATAGGGCCGAGCATCAGCCTCATAGTCCTAGATGCCATAGGGGCGATGAGCCAAGCCTACCAAACAGAGGTCAGTATCCCCCTGGTAACAGGAGGGACTCATAGTTAGGCTCTGCGGTTAGGGGTTCCCCACGGCATAATAATGCACGGGGACACCACGACCAGTGCAGGCCGCCCTCTAACGTTCAGAACGTTTCAGCCAGGGACGGAAATTGAGGGAACAGTCAATCCCACCATAGCCAATCAAGGTTCAGAGATGGCCATGGGTATAATGAGGCCGACTCAGGCAAGGGAAACGCTGCCCGAAGGAATGAAGAAAGAGGTAAAGGCAGGAGCCAGGTACCTCAAGATGACCAACCCGATAGACGGGATGCTGGGGGGCAGCCCAGACAAAATAATGTCTTCAACCGGCTCGGGGGTAGTGAGCAGCGGAGAAGAGATGAGGATTTGAGAGACGTACTCAACGATCGCCGGGAGCGGCATGGCGAGAACGTCCCCCCAGCAACAGATGCCACAGCGATTCCTGCCGCTGTACAGGCCCAAATAGATGCCCTCAACCAAGCAGTGCAGCAGCTGGTCGGGGGAAGGACATCTTATATCGACCACGATAGGAGGAAAGGCACTCCTTTCGTACAAAGGATAGCTAATGCCGAAACTCCAAGCAAGTTCAAAATGCCTACACTTCCAAACTTTGACGGGTATGGAGACCCAGTGTCTCATGTCAATAAGTTTGAAATACAATTGGACATTCAGAAAGTGTCCGAAGACGCTCGGTGCAGGATCTTCCCTGCAACACTTTCTGAAGCCGCGCAGGAATGGTTTTTTAATTTCCCTCCCGCAAGCATAGTTTCCTGGGAAATGTTCGTAAGGGAATTTTATGGACAGTTCTATGCAGGTCGTGTGCATCTGACCGAAGCAAACCAGCTGGTTGAAATTTTCCAGCAGGATGGAGAATCAGTAAAGGACTACATCCAGCGCTTTATGCGAGTGGCGGCTGGAGCGAAAACGGTGGGGAACGAAGGCAAAATGATGGCCATAACCGCAGGGGTTAAACGTCGTTCTCCCCTCTGGAAAAGTCTCCGAAAGGAAGGAGTAAGAACTACCCAGGAATTTTTGGACCGGGCTGATCGCTACATCAAGATCGAAGAAGCCATTGCCAACGATGGAAAGCCCCCAGGCAAGGATAAGAAGGCTTCTGAACCCGCCAAAGCCGCCAATGGGTCCAAGCCTAATGGCAACGGCAAAGGCAACGGGAACGGCAATGGCAAGAATGGTGGAAAACGGCCGTATAACGAGCCTTCCACCTCCGACAATAAACGAGCCAAGGGTAATCGTTATGAACCTCGGTTCACTAACTACATGGCCCTCGTTGAGTCTCAGGGAGAGGTTTATCAGGCCACAAGTTCTAGTGTGCCTTATAAAAAACCTGGCCCCATTCGAAAGGATATTTCGAAAAAGGACACTATCAAGTTTTGTCGTTATCATAACGACTACGGACATGACACCAACGAATGCAACCAGTTGAAAGACGAAATCGAGTTCCTTATTAGACAAGGACACTTGAGAAGATATGTACGGGCCTTGGGAAATTCCCAACGAGAAGCTCCGGGTAGCAATGAGCAGGCGCCCACACGCCAACGCTCGCCACCCTTACAGCCTGCCCCCGTGATTGGCACACTCTTAACCATCTGTGGAGGCCCGCACCTCGCGGGAAATAGCGGAAAGGCCAGGGAACGATATGCTCAGACTCTGCGCCACGACTAGGACATCGAGATGATGACTGTGGAGGACCGTGCACCAAAAAAGGCTCGGTCATAGGAAGGTGAGATAACCTTCTCTGATGGCAATGCCCAACACGTCCGGTTCCCACATTCCGATCTGCTGGTCGTGGACATCCAGTTGGCCAACATGATGGTGAAGAGAGTACTGGTCGATACAGGAAGTTCAGTGAATATCCTGTATAAATCAACACTGGAACGCATGAAATTTTCCGTTAAGGACTTGGAGCCCTGCAACCAAACGATATACGACTTCTCTGGAGAAGGACTCGCCCCCGCCGGATTGATCAAACTGCCAGTGACGATGGGTACAGCGCCTGCAACAAGGACATTACTCACCACTTTTCTAGTGGTCGATTGTCCTTCGGTGTACAATGCCATTATTGGAAGGCCTATACTGGTTGATCTACGGGCCGTCATCTCTATGTGGCACTTGGCCATGAAGTTCCCAACAGACGCGGGGGTAGGACGCGTGTTGGGAAACCAGAGGGAAGCTAGGGAGTGCTACAACGCCTCAATCACAAAGGCGAAGAATGGAACGTCGAAGAGCACTACCTCAGATAGGTTGCAGATGGCAGTTGATACACAAGGCCAATCCGGTGATGAAGTCACCAAATAGGGTGTTGCCCAAATTGAGGATAGAGACTTAGATCCTCGCTTTGGGGATTTTGAAGAAAACGTTGGACCCGTCGAGGACCTGGAGGAGGTCCAACTCGACAAAGAAGACTCGACCAGAGTCGTAAAGGTTGGGAAAAACTTAGAGCCTACCACAAAGCACGCACTGGTGGAATTTTTGCGAAAGAACCAGGAGGTTTTCGCTTGGTCGCATAAAGACATGGCTGGGATAGATCCTGTAGTTATCAGCCATGTCCTGAATATAGACAAGACCTTTTCACCCGTACAACAAAAGAGAAGGCTGCTCGATAAGGATAGATCGAGAGCCTTAAAAGAGGAAGTTGAAAGATTAAAGGAGAATGGGTTCATCAGGGTGGCATTTTATCCATCGTGGGTCTCCAATCCAGTGCTGGTTCCCAAGCCTAACGGCAAGTGGCGGACCTGCGTGGATTTTACAGACCTCAATAAAGCCTGCCCAAAAGACTGCTTCCCACTCCCAAGGATCGATCAGCTGGTCGATGCAACTGCAGGGCACGAGATCCTCTCGTTCATGGATGCATATTCGGGCTACAACCAGATTAGCATGCACCCCCCTGACGAGGATCACACTAGCTTTCGGACCGATACGGGCTTATACTGTTACAAAGTAATGCCCTTCGGACTGAAAAACGCAGGTGCGACTTACCAACGGCTAGTCAACCACATGTTTAAGGAGCTGATCGGAGTAAACATGGAGGTATACGTGGACGACATGCTGGTAAAGTCTAAGAAGGCAGAAGGACATGTAAGGGATTTACAAAAGTGCTTTGATGTATTGAACAAATATCAGATGAAGTTAAATCCCCTCAAATGTTCCTTCGGAGTTGGATCAGGGAAGTTTTTGGGGTTTATTGTAAATTCAAGAGGAATCGAGGCCAACCCCGACAAGATAAAAGCCCTTATCGATATGAAGTCGCCAGAAAGGATCAAAGATGTACAAAGTTTAACCAGGAGAATCGCATCCCTAAGTAGATTTATTTCGAAATCAACAGACAAATGCGTCCCTTTTTTCAATCTACTTAGGGGAAATAAGAAGTTTGAATGGACAAGAGACTGCGAGTAAGCATTCCAAGCCTTGAAAGCCCATATGGCACGACCTCCCATCTTATCAAAGCCGATCGAAGGAGAAACTTTGTTTATTTACCTGGCGATTACTGAAGTTGCTGCTAGTGCGGTACTAGTGCGAGAGGATAAAGGCGTACAAAAGGCAGTCTATTGTGTCAGCAAGAGACTGATCGGGGCAGAATTGAGATATCCACCAATCGAGAGGTTAGCATATTGCCTAATCCTGGCCTCTAGAAAGTTGCGCCCCTACTTTCAAGCCCATCCTATTACAGTTCTAACCGACCAGCCCCTTCGACAAGTCCTCCAAAAACCAGAGGCGGCTGGGCGATTATTAAAATGGGCAGTCGAATTAGGGAAGTTCGATATAACTTATTCACCGCGAGCAGCAGCCAAGGGACAAGTCTTGGCCAACCTTATTGCAAAGTTCACCGAACTCCCAGACAGCGAACAGTGCGAACAGCCTAAAGCGCCTGAGCCTCAAGACAAAGCTCCTTCGTGGAAGTTATTCACGGATGGGTCATCCAACGAATCCCACGTTGGAGCAGGAGTGATATTGATAATGCCAGAAGGGCATTGATTTCACTACGCTATTAGGTTTGACTTCACTGCGTCAAATAATGAAGCCGAATACGAAGCACTCCTCGCTGGATTGAGGATGGCGAAAGATATGAGCATAAAAACGCTTGATATTTACAGTGATTCACAGCTGGTGGTGAATCAAGTTCTAGGAGAATATCAAGCACGAGGCTTAAAAATGGTGGCCTACTTGAATAAAACAAAAGACTTGCTAGCCCAATTTATGGAGTACACCCTTCAGCAAATTCCGCGGGATCAGAATTCAAACGCAGATGCCTTAGCCAAACTCGCGAGCGCGAAGGATGCTGACACTTTGAACATTATGCCGGTGGAAAGACTCAGTAAGCCAAGCATACAAGTGGTCGAATCCAGTATGGAGATTCGAATGGAGGATACATGGATGGCACCTTATTTGGAGTATCTGACAAACGGTACGCTACCAACGGATAGAAACAAAGCCAGAACTCTACAAAGGCGAGCTGCTAGGTACATAGTGGTCGATGGTGTTATGTACCGAAGAGGATATTCCTTGCCACTACTCAGATGCGTTACACCGGAAAAAGCTAAGGAACTCATGAAAGAGGTGCATGAAGACTTCTGTGGGGATCACGCTGGGGGGCAGAGTTTGGCAAAGAAGATTCTAAGGCAAGGCTACTTCTGGCCAACTATGAACGAGGATTCGATGGAGTTTGTACGAAGATGTGATAAATGTCAAAGGTTCTCCAAGATTCCACGAGCAGCTCCGAACGAATTAAAACAGATGCAAAGTCCGTGGCCTTTTGCAGTATGGGGGATAGATTTGATTGGATCCCTACCTACAAGGAAGGGCGGAGTAAAGTACGCAGTCATAGCAGTCGATTACTTCACCAAATGGGCCGAAGCTGAACCGCTCGCTACCATCACGACCAAGAAAGTTCTTGACTTTGTTATCAAGAACATTGTCTGTCGATATGGCTTGCCTAGAAAGATAGTTTCATACAACGAAACCCAATTTGACAGCGACTTATTCACCGATTTCTGCGAAAGACATGGAGTTATCAAAAGCTTTTCTTCAGTTGCACACCCCCAAGCGAATGGGCAGGTCGAAGCCATGAATAAAACTCTTAAAGATACCCTGAAGAAGAGACTTGAAGAAGCTAAGGGAGCGTGGCCAGAGTAGTTGCCTGAAGTCCTCTGGTCGTATAGAACGTCTCACCGAACAGCGACAGGACATACCCCATTTTCCTTAGCCTACGGATATGAGGCGATGTTGCCTGTCGAATTAGATCCCCCCTCACATCGACGATTAACATACGACCAAGACTAGAACAGCCAACTGATGATGGAATCCCTAGACTCGATTGATGAGATACGGGAGAAAGCCCAACTCCGAGTTGCTGCGTACCAGCAAAAAGTCGTCCGGTACTTTAACTCCAAAGTTAAAGAAAGAAAATTCAATGTCGGAGATTTGGTGCTACGACAAGTTTTCTTAAACACCCGCGACCCCACTGCTGGAGTACTCGGACCTAATTGGGAAGGACCTTACCAGATTGAAGAAGTCCTTCATCCGGGCACTTACAAACTTGCACGCTTGAATGGAGATCTCGTTCCACGTTATTGGAATGGAGAACACCTGCGCAAGTACTATCAGTGAACAGTCCTTTTTAAAGGACTGGCTTGTATTAAATTTTACTTTTTACAAGTTTAGCAAAGAGGGTTAGCCACGCTGTATGGCTAATCGCTTGTATATGTAAGATTCTATTTTAGAATCACTCGTAAAGACATGTTTAGTCCATTATTAATACGAGATTATAAGGGACTGTGCGCAGCCAGTCATTCTTGCCAACCTTTGTGAATTTATATTTACAAGTATTTGTTCATCACGTGTGTTGTTTTGCTGTATTATAAGTATTACTTTTTCTCCCGAACGGAAATGTTCGAACAGGTCGTGGTCAAGGTAAGTGACCAAGGACCTAAAGCTCCTCGATCACTTGGGGGGCATATAAGGCACATCGATAGCAAAGCATACCATGAGGTATGTAAACACATGAACAAAATGAGTGAAAGCATGCTAAGGTACTTAGAGTATTTTTCAAAATTTATATTTTGTTAAATCAAGCCAAAGTACTATGCTAAGTTCGGTCATACAAACAAATGTTATAATAAATAAAAATGTTATAGCATCATGATGTAATCTCTTACACCGCAAGCATCATTGCTTGGATGTAAATGTTCAAATAAAAGAAAAGGTTTGCTGCCCATGCAGCAAATTCAAAAAAGGAATTGTCTTTACATCACGACCCATGGGTCGTATAATCAAAAGAAAGAAAAAATATTAAAAAAGCTCAAGAGGCATTGAGAGCAGGAGGGTCTTTATCAGCATTCTGGTTGGCAGCATCCTCAACAACTCCTTCTTCCTCTACGCCAGCAATACTTGGGGAAGCAGGGACCCTGGCTCTTGCCTCCTCTTCATCCAGTTGAGCAGTGCAGCGAGCCAGCTCAGCAGTCCTGACATCTTCTGAAAGATAGCTGAAGTCAGCACCCTGATTGTGTTTCCAGAAACTGTAAAAACACCGGAGCGTCGTCCTCTTATATCTTTCCAGATTCTTGGAGTTGTCAAGCTCCAGCTGCTTTACTTTGCCCTCAAGAGTAGCAATGGACTCGTCTTTGGACTTATACTCCTCTTCCAATCTCTTGACTTCGCAATACTGGGTGCGGCTGACATCTTGATACTCCTCCCTCTGCTTTATTATAGCTGCCTTCGTAGCTTCAGCCTCTGATAGCTTTGTCACCGCGGCATCCCTCTGCTGAGCCAGCGCCTCCAACTCCTTTGCGTGCCTGGCCTCTGCAGCCGAAAGTTCCTCGCCTGCCTTCACCTGGTACCTCTCGATGGCCTTTGCCCGAGCTTGTTCAATGGTGGCTTGGGTGCGGGTACGAGCAGCAGTTGCAGACAGCAAAGCCTGAGGACAAAAGATAAAGTTAGAACCTATTATAAAGAATAAAAGACTAAGGCCTAAGAGATAAAGAGGCACTTACGCTGGCTATTTCGTTCAGAGTCCTGTTCAGGATTTGGTCGACTGCCATACTCTCTGCCTCGACCAGTGCATTTTTGACGCGGTCGTTCTTCGCGATGTGCGCGAGGCGATCTTTAGCTGCTCGTAAGGCATGGCTCGAGAGTTTGGCCCCAAGAGCTTCTTCCCGCTTGTCTTGTTCCTTGGTGGGCGCAGCCGGAGGGTTTTGCGGGGGAGGAGGAGTCTGCTTCTCAGCAGGAGCCGAAGGATGAGTAGAAGTTTGCCCAGCTGGCACGTCCTTGGGAGCGTCTTCTATTCGACTCTTCTTGGCCGGTCTCTGGCTTGTTTCGCCGGCCTGTCTCCTTGACGACTTTCGCCGAAGCTGAGGAACTTCCTCTTCCTCCTCAGCATTGTATAGGTCGAAGACGTTGGGAGTGGCCATATCTGCATACAAGTAAAAACATACAGAGGGTAAGATAAATACAGATGAAAACTCTTTATTCAACGGAAAAAAAGGTCACAAAGTTAGTACCCGAGCTACAACTATTGGTCGCTATACTATTGACTCTATTAGTCACACACTCACTATCTGGCATGAAGAAGTCTGGCCCTAGATTTGGAGTATATGTAAAGTTGCCATCCCTGTCAAACAAATGACAGGGAATTGGCAAGCTATTTAAAAGCAAAATAACTTTACCATTTTCATCAGAGGATTCCCCCAGGTCCACAACTGGCTCTTTGGCCTTTTGTTTCCCCTTGCCTTGGGGAGCAGAAGGCCTTTCTGCAGAAGGATTGCCCGTGGGCTCCCTGATTGTAACCCCCGTTGGCCTCCTTTGAGGAGGGGACGCAGGAGGTTGCTGCTCGGGAACCCCCTCGGTAGTGGCATCGGCTACACGAACCCTCTTGTTTCATGGCGAGGAGCCAGGAGGCCAGACAGCCTCAGGTTTTCATCAGTAACCAGGGACTTGACACTTTTTTCTGCGTCTGTCATCCTAGCCAGTCTATTGGACCTCAACACCATGTATGTTGTTGGGGTCGGACGTAACCATGGGCCTGAAAGACAAAGTACAGTTTGAGAAAAATTAAAGGAAACTCCTTGATTAAAAGTATCGACCAGTCAAAGATGGTACTTACCTCCTCGGGTGAAGGCCAGGTTGTTGCTGGTTATGTCCGGAGTAAGGAAGTATTCCTTACTGTACTGCCCCATGTTAGAAATGTGTGTAGTGTCACTCAGGAACGTCCGATTTGTCCCCTGGTGACAGAGGTGGAAGAAACCCGTCCCATATTGTTGCAGGTTGGATTTAAGGTCGAAAAGATAATTGACCTCGTGGGGAGTAGGTTCTGGCCATTTTTTGAGTTTGTATAGGATATAGAGTGCGGCCATCATTCTATATCCGTTTGGAGTAATTTGGAAGGGGGCGACATCGAAATAATTAGCCACCCCCTGGTAAAAAGGATGTAGAGGGAGGAAAGCCCCCGCCTCTATGTGATACCGAGACCAGGCGCTGTATATACCTCCGGGGAGGTTAGTCCTTTGTTTTGTGGCATGAATTTTGATGGAAACCCCTGTGAGGGGATACTTCCTGAAATAGTTAGCAACCATCCGAAGGGTCACTACACTGGTCGGGGAAATATACCACTCGACATCAGGCAGATTCTGATGGCGGGGGCGGGCTCTAATTTGGATGTTAGGGTCAGGAACAGGATTGTCTCGACCGCTGGTTGAGGGAGCCCTAGCCTGCGAATCAGGCTAGGCAGAAAGGTTTGGACTATCGTCAGACTCAGGTCTTTTCTTGCCTACGGATTTGGAACGGGCCATTTGAGGAGGAGAAGGACGAGGTCTGGAAGAGGATCGTGAGAAGGGAATCTCGTGGACTTGGTCGGCCGGTTGTTCTTCGCCTTCGAGCAGCTGGGTGAGAAGATCGTCGTCGATGGGCCATTCACCTCCCCACAAATCTAGCATCAATGTCTGCAAACAGAAGAATGGGGAGGTGAGGATAAAGAATTTTTAAAGGCCTTTTAGAATAACGCTGGTCGAGTATAAAAGCCAAGCTTTTATACAATAGCATTCTAACAAAAAGCTAAATTTTCCGCACGAACAGTTTGAAAGACGGATCAAAGGGTGAAAGTAAAAAGTTTTTCAAGAAAGCTTTTTCAACTCCCCTTAGGGCGGGAAAAACCTATTTTCCAGCTAGCCTAAAGATCGAATTTTTACTTCAATTTTACGTCCTAAAAGTATGATCCTGACTATTAAACTAACTCGTAACCCTTTTTTACCTACAAAACATTCTACTCACAAGCGTCTCAAACCAGAAGCAGATGAACTCAAATAGTCAACATACAGGAGCATGCATCATGAAAATTTGAAGCATAAGAATTTGAAAACTTACTAAGAAAATGATCGTGGAGATGGAAAAAGGGTCTTCGGAGATCAAGGAACTCTCGGACTGAGTCTTGAAAATGCAGAAGAACGGTCTCTGGAGAAGGTTAAAACTCTGGTTTTTAGGGTTTCTTGAGAAGACAATGGCGTGCGTAAAAAGAGAAGGAAGATTTTGAAGGTATTATATAAGTTTGTCTGTGGCATTAAAAAGGTGTAATCATCAGTTTCCCTTTTTCGAAGTATGGGGAAGCGGAATGGCCGTCACATTATTACTGGGGAACTGAAAAGTCATGATTAGACAGAAGTAGGTTACTTTTTCCAAGAACACACGAAGGGTTCTGACACGTATGGTGGGGTTGCCGAAGAGTCGTTCGCTCAAAAGTTTATTTATTGCTCGTGATAAATAAACTTGGGGGGCAAATGTTATCCAAAAAATTAGCATTGATGACGTGGCAAGTGATCCCTGGACACGTGGCTGACACCTGGAAGAGCTCTGCTAGGGTATCGACCAGAGGATGCACTAGAAACAGTAAGCAGCCCAGTCTTACCTGCGACCAGTCTGGTCGATAGTTCCGCATGCAATGTCATATTATTGTAAAGATCTTTGTAGATCCCGAATTTAACTCACATAATCTCCTGAATATCCAATTATTTAGGAGATAATATTGGCAACAAAATCATGTAATCCCCCTTGAACCTATAAACAGGAAAAAATAGCTCAAGGAAGGGACTTTGGCTTTTGAATTATTTGAGATTAGAGTAATTCTCCTTGGAATATTGTATTGTTCTTCAGAGGTTAGTGAAACTCATTGAACCCTTGTTCTTTGATCACTCCTTTGATTCTTATATCAATAACAGTCTAAGTGGATGTAGGTTATTACCAGATCCTGGGGTCGAACCACTATAAAAATATCGTGTTCTTATTACTTTTTGTCATTACGTTATTCTCAATACATTCATTCACATCAAGCATATTCTGACTCCGTGTCAGTTGACCAAAATCTGGGTCAACAGCATCTTTTACGCAAAAATTGGGTTTGGAACCCGTAATATCAGATGAACCTCAAAGATAAGTAGTATCGGCTTAAACATTCTAGTACTAAACTAGTAAATGTGCCTACAGTGCAACAACAATACAAACATGCATGGAAAAACAGAATATATATATGTATGTATGGGGTCAAGAACAAATACTTACACAATGAAGCTGGTGGATACAGAGAGATTGATGACCGAAGGAGTGGTTGCAAGAATGATTTCACGGATTCGAACAAGCTAGCGTTGTTTTGTCTTCTCGTTTAGGAAAACATGCAAGAACAGAGAGAACTTTGGTTCTGGTTTTTCTTCTTTTTCCTATGAAAACTCAAGGCAAGAAAGTGAAATGAGGAAGGTGATGGGGTTGTATTTATAGGTCCCAAGGGATGTCAAAGGTCGAGTTAATCTGAGTCGTTAGCTAGATTTCGTATCTGATCCGACGGACAGGTACAACGGAAGTGATGGCGACATAAAGTTGGCAGACGGACGGACGTGCACATGGTGCAAAAGATACTCAAGTACTCTGACCATTCAATCCCTGGCTGACGCGTGTCCACACTCGAGTGCAATTAATGGTACAGTTTCCAAGGAAGACATTTCAAAAGTTTCCTTCTCATGGGATTCGAATTGATACTTTTGAGGGGGCAAAATGTTACACCTAGATTTTGGGCATGAGATTGTGATCCCGAAATCTAGGCTCGTTACGTGTAAGCTCGAAATGACATGGTCGTCGTACGTCCTTTCAGTTAAACCATTTCTATAAACGGCGACCTCAAAGGGCGAGGGGGTATGTAGCCTCAAAAATGCTCCGAGCTCGCAAATAGCATGGTGTGACACTTGGATATATCCCTGAACCATTCCTTGCCTTCCGGACTAGTTCAAGCTCGGAATGTGTGAGTTCGAATGTGGCGACATCGTCAATATCTATTTGTTTCGAGCATAGGCAAAGTTAGGCGGCGAGCTCATGATCGACTGTTAGTCTCAGAGATTTGATGAATCTCGTATATGAGTTAATCATTTATATGTGAACATATTTATTGTTGTACAATCCCATTGTTTAAGGGATATTATTTAATCTGTTATCCGATCCCACATTTTATGAGACGTTTCCATGTATGTAGGAAATAATGCATTAAATAGCATTATATTAATTGATTTGCAGAATATCTTCCCGAGATATGTGGGAATAAATTCTGCAACCTCCTCTATAAATAGAGAAGGAGACTCCATTTGTAAATGATCGATTTTTGATTTCTGGAGAGAAAACTCTAAGCTACTATTCTTTGAGAAGTTTCCAGAAAACTCCCAAATTCTAATAACATAGACTCGTGGACTAGACAGATTTAACTCTTGAACCACGTGAAAAACCTCTTGTATTCATCTTTGTCTATTTCCTCCAATATTTTATTGTTTAATTACGTTCCTATTTAAGTTCACGAAAAACGGCGTCAACAAAAGATTATAGCAAAAAAATAATTACTATTAATAAATAATAAAAATAATATTATTACACTTGAATTATTGTTATACTAAAAGTAAAAAAAAATATATTATAATCAAACAAATATGGTTAACAAATTAAAATAATTATTTTATATTAATTACACATTCAGTTTTATATTTTTAAATTTTCTACGGATCATTGGTTTTTTAAAACTAAAAGACATTCATTCAATTACATTTTCAAAAAAATATTTTTAGACACTAAATTCAAATTTTTATTTAGAATTATACTTTCTAAAAACGCAATTTTCAAATGATTAACCATTAAAGCACTAATATAGTGAAAAATTGAGAAAATACATGTAATAGTAATAATAATAGTTCGGCTTGAAAAAAAATGTAGTTATTATTTCATTTAAACAAGTATATAAACCCATTTTAAAATAACAAATTAATAAATTACAATATTTTTTTGAAGCAGTTAATAAATGGAATATACTTATTTGATACTTGATGTTTTTGCAAAATATCATTTTGGTATCCTCTGTTTTCAATAATACTCATATGGTACCCTGTATTTTAAAATCGTACATATTTGGTACCCTAAACTCAGATTTGATAAATAAAATTTTGTCAATATGATCAAACTGTCATCAGTTATATGTAATTGTGTAATTAAATCTAAATTTGTAACTTACATAATTGACAGCAATTTGATTAAATTGACAAAATTTTATATATCAAATTTGAGTTTAGAATTCTAAATATGCACGATTTTAAAATACAAAAAAATATACGAGCATTATTAAAATCAGATGTTAACAAACTTTGAAAAACATAGTTACATGTTCCCATTAATAAATCACAGTTGCGACACAAACAAGAATAAAAGACATGGAACGGAGCCTTGCAAAGCAAAAAAGAAAAGAAAAAGAAAAAGTAGAACATTTCTCCTAGACTCTACTCCTACTGTGGAGGGTTTTGGAGTAGGTAGAGCCCACGAGAGTCCCCATCTTAGGCAAAGCTAGCTAGTTACTTCTGTACCAATTCTAAAATGCTCTTAATCCATCTAATTTTTATTACTTTTGCTTCATTTCTATAGTTCTTCTTTCGGGAAGGGCTGAGATATAATGAAAATGCAAGGAGAGGTTAAGCTAAACGATTTTATTCACCTTTTCAAGCATGGGATTCGGACGATTTCACGTTCGAACTGGGTTTCAGCTTCTGGGTTTCAAATATCTGTAGCTGGGCTTTTCGGTGTTGCTGGTTTTGTATTGGCTTTAAGGGACGGCAAACTGGGCAAGTTGAGTTCTTCCCAGTGGCTGTTGCCTAAGGGCGAAAATCCTCAGAACTTGCGGTTAGTTCCCGGGTTGAAGAATCTTGGAAACAATTGTTTTCTTAATGTGATTTTACAGGTATGAATTAATACTTGGATTTGTTACTTTTTCCATTGGCTGCTGAGAAAACAGAGGAAAAGATGGGAAATAAAGAAAGGAGAAAGAAAGAAAGTTGAGACTGAGAACTAATTGTTTTAAAATATTGGGTTTTTGTTGTTTTATTATTTTGTGTTCGTTTTGGCTAGACTCTTGAGAATTCTGATCTGATGTAGTGTAGACTTTACTGATCATTTGAATGTGGAAAAATGAGCAGGCTCTAGCAAGCTGTTCCCGCTTCCATATTTTTCTGCATAAAGCCATAGAGGAAATTGAACGGTCGGCTAATGACGAGGAATTGGTTGATAGTTTGCCGCTTGCAGTTTCTTTGGCTCTATTGTTACAAGGTAACTTGCAATTTATGTGAACTTTGAATTTTGAAAGTTATTCCTATTGGATGGAATTTTTCACTTCCACGGTAGTTATTCTGTTGAGATTATTCTAATTATGGCTGTCCTGAAACTATATAATTATATATAATTAAATATGTAGCTGAATGCTCCGGCATTATACTGTCTGTTTTATATCTGTTGTGTAATCATTTTGTTTAGTGGTTAACTATGTATGTAAATGACAGTTTTTCTTGCTGCAATTTTTGTGATGGGCGTATTGTTACATATCCTTCATTGTATTGTAAATAATATGAAAGAGGTTTCAACTTGTTTTGGCCTTATTACTTACTGCTCCATCATTTTAGATTTATGTGCAATTGGTGAAAGAAGAGTGGTACTCAATCCCCGGAAAGTGATGCTTTCGATGGCTCAATACATTCCTAATTTTAATCTCACCGCTCAGCAGGTCGAGCTTTGCAATTGTTTTTTAATAATTCCATTACTGTATGCACACTATTATTTGATAATGATTTGTGATTCTGTAAATTTGTAGGATGCCGCAGAAGCGTTCCTTCATCTTCTGTCTTCTTTAAGAGAAGAATTTGCAGATTGTTATGATCCAAGTTACTGTTCTTTGTTTGAATCTTGTTCCTCAAGTTGTAGGATTATTACTCCAAAGAGGAGGGAGGGTCTGAATAAGCAGAAAAGGTGGACACAGAGTTTCATTGGACCATTTAATGGGATTCTTGGTAGCATCTTAACTTGCCAAAGCTGTTCATCTCAGGTTCTTATTGCTTAATATAGTACTTATTAGTTATTACAATGAACTGCCTATATGGGTAATGAGTTATATCTCTGTTTACATTTTTGCAATGCCTGACATGCGTTGCATGTAGAAAATAGACATATTAGAGTGCGAGACTCTAGCCACTATGAAACTTGTGAATAGCTAAAGTTGACTCCATAATGTTTTTCTCTTTTTCTTTTTAACCAATTTTGTATTGTAATGTGATCTTCATGAAGTTATTTTGCAAATCCACTATCTCATGGTCTATTATGTTATTTTGGTTGTGGTCTTTTGGAGCTTTTATTTATTTAATATTTATTATAAATGGGCTGACTACTTTTCTATATAGTTTCACTAGTAATTGTTGTAATGCCGTGCCTTTTTTAATTTTGTTCATTTTGCAGATCTCGTTGAACTTTGAATCTTTTCACAGCTTGGCTCTTTCTCCAGTGCTTGCTACTGGTGCCAACATAGTATGTTACTGAAGGTTCAACTCTATGATAGTGCGTATTTTTAAGCCTATTTCTTGGACCTCAATTGTAGTAGCTGCTTCCTATAGAACAAACAAAGGTGTCTTATTTCTGAAAATTGCTAAACTCTTATACCTTTTCTCTTATGCTTTTATATACATTATCAGATGGTTGGATGTAGCTTGGAAGATTGCCTGAAGCAGTTCACAGTGGCCGAACAAGTCGAAAATTACCGCTGTTCCAGTTGTTGGCATATTGCGGGAATTAGGTTCTTATCCGCCATAGGATCAGATGAGGTACTTCCCAAGTTTGACCAGTTATTTCTCACTGCCAATCATAAAATGACATAGTCTTGTCTCAACTCTCAATCCACTTAATTGCATATTATGATATTGTTTAAATTCTGAAAAAAAGCTTTATTGGCCATCCCTGATTTGCTTTTGGTGGCCTAAAGTTGACTCTAAAGTTTCTTGCACTTTCTTACTAAAAATCACTGGACTGCTACGATATCATTGTATACTTTGTGCTTGTGCATTGTTTTACAGACAGAGATCGAGAAACTTAGGACATGCTCTGAGCAAGATTTTTGTGACTGCCGAAAATTTCTTCCTCAAGATGCATTTCCATGGTCAAATAAGTTTTCTCATACACTGAAGCAAATAAGTATTGCTCGTTCTCCGAAGGTATGTATGTGTAGTGGTGTTCTTAAACCAGTGTCAGCCCTAAGAAATCAAAAGTCCAAGACAAAACATAATTGTGGGGCCTCTAATGGAAATAAATTTTTGTTTAGGTATATATAAAACTGATATTTTTCTAATTTATTGATAAATTATATTATTTAAAATTTTTTTGATGGCCTAGGCCTGGGCTTCCTCTACCTGTACTTGGGACCGACTCTGCTTATACGTCCAATGTAGCTATTGCCATCCCCTGGAGTCATAGACATGTGAATTCTTGTAGGCGTATTGCTGTGAAGGAGTCAGTGGTTTAGGGTGGCTGTTGGACTATTATGAGTGTGGAAGAAATGGCTAATAAGGAAGGCGGATTTTGTCCCATTTGTAAATTGAATATTGCAATCAATGCAAAAACAAGCAAACTGATCTGTCATTCTGTTGGGACAGACGTTGAATGAACTGCATGGTGTAGGAAGCCCTAGTGAAGTCTTGGAAATTT